>NC_045171.1:7706957-7709457 GCF_900700415.2 Clupea harengus
CTTTATCCATCTCCACATCCATTAGACTTGATTGAATCAGGCTACTTAAGGTGTCCACATTGGCTTGGGCATGAAACACACATGGGAAGAAAGAGCAGCATGTATACTTTGCAATGAGACTAAGTCACTTGTTTGTGCAATGAAGCATTTAGGGTAATTGTGTTTTTGAAATACATCAAACTCAAGAAAAGTCATTTCTTTGCCCTTTTCACACTGCTGTGTGGGTGAAGAAGTCAAAATGTTTTGACAGTCTCGAAGGGTAACACGTATCACAACAAACAACACACTATTTCACAGGTACACAGACATTCTTTTTCAAATTGCTAAGACATAGAATGTTCTACCATCATGATTCGGATGCTGGCAGATTACAGACTCCTCTCCTCTACATGTTAATGAAAAGGTATGATTACTCTCATTCATTTCTCTATGAGATACATAGTATACAAAAGTATAACCATTTAATAAGAAGCTAAATAATTACATTTTCACTAATATAAAACTTGAGCAAGATATATCATAAAAAAAACGATTGCATATTATGATGCGCCTGCGCTCTTTGTCTCTCTCTCTCTCTCTCTCTCTCTCTCTCTCTCTCCCTTCTTTTTTCATCTCTCGCCTTATATACCCTCAGCTGTGACATAAGTTCAGCTACAGTAGCAGTAATGATAGCGTCTGCTCCATGAGTGCCCCCCCCCCCCGCTCCCCCACCTTCCAGACCCGCTGTTGCCATCAGCAGTCCCCCAAATCTCGCCATCTCTGCGCCCAGAAACCCCTTCCAGAGGGTGATTAATCACTCCATGCTAATGAGTTATTTACTAATTAGCGGCTGACATGCAGAGGATGGGTGGGGGTGGTGGGGGTTGGGGTGGGTGCTGTATGTGTGTGTGTGTGCACATACATGCATGTGTGTGTGTGTGTGTGTGTGTGTGTGTTTGCGTGTGTGTGTGTGTGTGTGTGTGTGTGTGTGTGTGTGTGTGTGTGTGTGTGTGTGTCTGTGTCTGTGTCTGTGTGTGTGTGTGTGTGTGTGTGTGTGTGTGTGTGTGTCTGTGTGTAAGGGTGGGGGCTTCAGCAACCAGCATGATGGCACGGGTAGCTGCAGCACTTAGCACTGACTCAACCCAACTGCGCTCCTGTGATTAAGACACAAGCCAAGCGATGGAGAGAGAGAGAGAGAGAGAGAGAGAGAGAGAGAGAGAACGGGGAGGGAGAGACAGGGGGAGGGGGAGAGGGGGGAGAGATGGACAGACAAAGACAGCAAAAGAGAAAGAGAGAGAAACAGATGGAGAGAGGATGAAAGGGAGGGGAGTACGACAGAGAAAAGGAAAAGAGAAAGAAGAAAAGATGGAGAGAGCGAGAGACAGAGATGTTAAAAAGGTAGAGGGGGATAGAAGAACTGAAAAAACGAAAACAGACATTCAGCATGGTCAGAGACACAGAGGTGAGAGAGGGGGATAAAAAAAAGAGAAGAGAGTCAAGGAGAGAGAGGCGTCAGCTCCCTCCAGGAAATAGATTAGAGTCGCCCGACTACTGAAATAGCTGTTATTTCACACTGATTACTTGATCACTTTAAAGTCATTGGAACCTGGTCAGGGTGTCTAATGGAGGCCTGGCCACCAAGCGTCTCACTCAGATTAATTACAGCTCCCACTTTGCCATCAGGGTGGAGAAAGTAGAAGCTTTCAACTGTACCTACTATCAGAGATGCCTTGCTCAGTCCTGATGCGCAAAGATGCAGTGCTGTTGACAGCAAGAATGCCAGCATAAGTTATTTGCCTCACTCTGATACTATGCTTTCCTTGCTTGAAGGTTAAAGCATTGTGGTCATGCGGCAAATACCAGGTCAGTCAATACCCATGCTTCACAAATCTGTGTGCTTGGGAAGAATAAAGCATCTGAAACCCCAGGCGCAAGCTATGGAGTGCTCAGAGTGAATGCTTTCAGGACCACGGAGAGCTCCTTGTGAAAGCAATACCATGGACAGTTCCCTGCATAAACATGGGCTCTCACCATTTATGAATAGAACCTGTAAATTATAAATTAGGTGTATTAGGTATGTCATACATCTGTTAAGTATTATTATTATTATTGTTATTTATTTTGTTATTATTATTATTGTTGCTGTTTTTATCAGTAGTAGTATTAGTATCATTGTTATTATTGATATTGTTATTATTATTAATAATAATAATTAAAGTATTCTTGTTAATGTAATAATAATTATTATTAGTAGTAGCAGTAGTATTGTTGTTGTTGCTATAAATATTGTTATTATTATTATTATTATTATTATTGTTGTTGTTGTTGTTAATATTAGAAGTAGAAGCTTTCTGTGATAATTTACTGAGACTTTCTGTAATTTAACTGTTATTATAATAATAACAAAAATGCTATTATTATTATTGTTGTTATTATTATTATTATAATAATAATAGTATCTTTGTTATTATTATTACAGTTATTATGATAGCCAGTAGTAGTATTAGTAGAGAGTAGTCCT
>NC_045171.1:7716957-7724457 GCF_900700415.2 Clupea harengus
TCACCTAACCCTCTCTATCTTTCCTGATCCAGCTTTCTGTCGTGTCTCTCCAGACTACTGAGCAGCCCCATGCACTAGCCCATCACTCAAAACCCAACAACCAATGAGGCAAGGCAGAGAGGGCGGGGGACGGGCCATCTTTCATTCCCTCAGCCAATCATTATTGAGTTTGTTAGAGAGTAGAAGGGTGTGTAAAATGATGGAATTAAATGAAATGAGGTCTTTCTTCAGCGGGAGACGGTACTCTCAGGTTTGTGTGTGTGTGCGCCTGTGTATGTGTGTGTGTGTGTGTGTGTGTGTAATTGTTAGAATGAGTGTGTGTCTGAATCAATTGATAACAAATATTTCCTTAAATTCCCAGGGGAAGGAACAACTGAATTCATGTTTCTTTACAGATTTCAAGGTGTCCCATTTGCTATATCTATATTTGCACTTAGCTGGAGAGAGAGAGTGTGTGTGTGTGTGTGTGTGTGTGTGTGTGTGTGTGTGTGTGTGTGTGTGTGTGTGTGTGTGTGTGTGTGTGTGTGTGTGTGTGTGTGTGTGTCTTTGCTTCTCCATCCTGGGCCAGGGATGCTGAGGAGCTGTGGGTGACTGTGATGGCCCAGGGGACGAGGGAGGGGAACCTACACTACCCTGCGAGAAGAGCTGAAGATGGGACAGGTGAGCACTGACGTCCCTGTGCAGAAAGTCAATAATGCAAAGACCCATCCTCCCCATGCAGCCTCGTCCCCCTGGGGAAGGGAAGACAGAGATGGGGTTGGAAGCCGTGGAGAGTGGAGGGGGACGTACCCACCCGATAGAGGGCTGAAGGTTGAGGATGTGCAGACAAAGTCAGATGTAAGGGGGGGGGATAGGGAGAGCGAGAAGAGGAGAGAGAGAGAGAGAGAGAGAGCGAGAGAGAGAGTGAGTGAGAGAGAGAGAGAGAGAGAGAGAGAGAGAGAGTTCACTTTGGAACTGATGACTGAAATACTGTACCTACTGTACAGGTTTTCTGTTTGTTTTGGACTGCAATGGGATATGCTAAAGCCCTCACACGCTGAGGGAGGGAGAGGGAGACAGAGAGAGAGAGAGGGGGGGGGGCGGGGGGGGGGTAAAGAGCACAGAAACACAGGACACAAAGGCATCTGCAGGGTGTGGAGGAGTGACAAGAGGAAAACTGAGATCCTTGAACTTGCAAGTCAGGACACCAGCTAGCCTAGCACTGGCAGCCATGCATACTTAAAGACTCTCTCTCTCTCTCTCTCTCTCTCTCTCTCTCTGTCCCTCTCCCTCTCTCTCTCTCTGGCTAGGGAGGCCTTGGCTTTTCATAGAGTGATAGGGAGAGGATCCGTTCTTTTCTTCTACCCTGTCCCTTCTCTTTTAGAGGTCTGCCTGTGTGTGGGGGTCATCTCTCTGTCCCCTCTCTTTTAGAGGTCTGCCTGTGTGGGGGTCATCTCTCTGTCCTCTCTCTTTTAGAGGTCTGCCTGTGTGTGGGGGTCATCTCTCTGTCCCCTCTCTTTTAGAGGTCTGCCTGTGTGTGGGGGTCATCTCTCTGTCCTCTCTCTTTTAGAGGTCTGCCTGTGTGTGGGGGTCATCTCTCTGTCCCCTCTCTTTTAGAGGTCTGCTTGTGTGGAGGTCATCTCTCTGTGGCTTCCTCTCTCACTCCCCCTATCTATCCGTCGCTCTCTGAGGGCGGTTGTTTTTTTCTTTCCTTCTGCCACCAACCTCCTCTCTCTCTCTCACTTTAACTCTCCCTGTGACTCCTACCCTCTTTGCAATCTGTCCATCGTTGTGTTTGTCTTCCCTGTGTTTCAGGGTGGTTGCAAAGATGTAATACACACACACACACACACACACACACACACACACACACACACACACACACACACACACACACACACATTCATTAGGATCAATTAGAGCAGGAAATTCACCTTTGCTTTCCAAAGTACTCGGAACACAAGCTGGCGCTGCCACCCCGCTCTCGGCCGTTGCCCCTCCACCCCCACCAACCCCCCCGCTCCACCTGTGCAGACATCACGGGCGACGGGGCCCAGGTGCACCCTGCGGAGGTCACGACCTTATCAGGACAGCATTGGCTCAGGTGGCCAGCAGGACCGGTGACCCTTGAGCACACACGCTGTTTAACCAGCGACCCCAAGCACACACACACACACACACAAACACACACACACACACACATCAACCCCTGTGATGCACTGACCCGTCCCTGTCCACCGCACACTCGGACAGACGGACTCAAGAACGCTTCCTCAGGGGCCATGTGGAGAGAGAGCGAGAGAGAGAGAGAGAGAGAGAGAGAGAGAAGCAGAGGGGAAGGGACAGAAAGAAAGAGATATTACATTACATCAGATGGCGCATTAGGAAAAAACGAAGTGAGAAAGACAGAGAGAGAAAAGAGAGGAAGAGGAAAGAGAGAGAGAGGGTAAGGATAAAGACAAACCTGTGTATGTCCTGACTATGTTTGTACTGGGGTTAATCAAAACAATCTATCATGTTAATGTATAAATGTATAGATGACTTTTTGGATGATTGCTGCTTGTGCTGCTTATGTCATGCTAAACATCCCTCTAATGGGGCTGCTGGGTTCTGGATCTGTCAGGGGATTTGAGTCCCATGTCCCCGCATGGACCCCCTCGTCGCCATGGGGACGACGACGCCGAGCGCCGCTGGGACTTGGGGGCTAGCTGCTAATGCTAGCGCAGCCTCGTGTGACAGAGTGGGAATCTCTGGAGGATCAGCTAAGCTATAAGCTAACTGGCCGTGGCATGCGCACACACACACACACACACACACACGCACACACGCACGCATGCACACTCGCACACACACACTCACACACACACACACACAAACACACACATCTGCCTGTGCTATTATCTCTGCTCATTTCCAGCTCTGTTCATAACTAATGGAAGTTGAGTCCATCCCCTCCCTCTCAGTGTCTTTGCTATCTGAGCATCTCTTATCGCACGTCTGGATCTCACAGACACACACACACTCCGTGGATCTCCGCAAACACACCCTTACAGTAAACCTCATCCCTCCAGCCACACAGTTGAGAGAAAAAGAAAACACACAGCTGAGTGTGTGTGTGTGTGTGTGTGTGTGTGTGTGTGTGTGTGTGTGCCATACTCAAACAGGAGTGAGGAGGTGTGTATGGGGGATGGTGGAAAGGATCAGAAAGGAGAGGAGGCTATATTTAGTCTTATGTGTGGATGAGAGGACAGCACTGGTATACTGGAGCTACTGGCTGCTTCTGTTAATTACACTTGTTGAAGCACTACACACACACACACACACACACACACACACACACACACACACACACGTGTTTTCTTACCTTTATCTTTTCTTTCTAATCCTTTCTCCTTTTCATCTACTTCACATACTCTTTCTGCGTCTGCGTGGGTAAGTGCACGTGTGTGTGTGTGTTAAATTAAAGGCAGTTTCTGTGTGTTTCTGACTGTGAAGTAATGTGCATGCATGTTACATGCTTGTGTATGTATGTGCCAGCATTTGTATGTACACAACAACACATGCCTTTGTGCTTGATTGTGTGTGTGTGTGTGTGTGTGTGTGTGTGTGTCTGTATGTGTCCACTTGAGTACATGTGCATGTCTTTGCATGTGTGTGTGTGTGTGTGTGTTAGTGTGTACGTGTGTGTATATGTATGTGTGTGTGTGTGTGTGTGTGTGTGTGTGTGGGTGTGTGAGAGTTTCTTGGCAGGCAGATCAAAAGGAGCCGGAGAAGAATGGCATGAAAAGGAGAGGGGCCTGAGCCTGAGCGTGTCTGTGTGTGTGTGTGTGTGTGTGTGTGTGTGTGTGTGTGTTTGATGTTTGGTGTGCGCGAGCCGTGCTCTGCTGACTGGCTGCCAGCTCTCTATCGGTAGGCGCACACATTGCCAGGCGTCGGGCCCCGGGCCCCGTGACGCTGCTCTGTGAGGGCCCCTCTGCTAATTCCGCTGTTTGTGTGTGACCCGATTAGCTGTGGAGGAACGGCGGGATGGAGGCACCGGGGCAGCGCTGGGACTGGGTTAAGGCGCTCTCTTGGGAAGTGTGTGTGTGTGTGTGGGGGGGGGGTGTGTGTGTGTGTGAGAGTGTGTGTGTGCATGTGTATGAGAGAGAGAGAGAGTGTGTGAGTGAATGAGTATATGTGTCTATATACTACACACTCTCAAAGCTATCCTTTTTCCATTACACACACACACACAAGCACACAACAATTCCACCTAAAGATCAAACAGCGCCACAGACTCATGTGTAATCCATTTACCCACTGACTCAGTTTGGCCACAGTATGTGTATGTGTGTGTGCGAGTGTATGTGTGTGCGTGTGTATGTATGTGTGTATGTGTGTGTGTGTGTGTGTGTGTGTGTGTGTGTGTGTGTGTGTGTGTGTGTGTGTGTGTGTGTGTATGTGTGTCTGTGTTGTCGATGTTAGTGTATAAGACTGTGTCTGTGTGTATGTGTGTGCATTTGTATACGTATGTGTTTGTGTGTATGGCTGTGTGTGTGTTGTGTGTGTTGTGTTCTACTCTCTGTGTAACACACTGAGACGCTGCAGGGTGAAGTTGTTGACTGGTTACATCACCGCGGCCCGCTCAAGCTGATCTGAGAACAGTGCATGTAACGGAGAGAGACGAAGTGCCTCATCAGCTTCTGTTTGTACAAGGGACTTGCATGATGAAGGCAGATCAGCTGAGAGTGGAAAAGGCTCAGCTTTAAAGACTTCGCTAGGCTGGGGCGACCACCTCCAATGACCATGTGTGTGTGTGTGTGTGTGTGTGTGTGTGTGTGTGTGTGTGTGTGTGTGTGTGTGTGTGTGTGTGTCCTACTTTGGACTAATTCTCACTTATGCCTGGGTTGTTCTCACTCATTATCTCTCTCTTCCTCTCTCTCTCACACACACCCATTTTCTTTTCGCTCTTTCTCTGTATTCTCTTCTTTTCTATCCTTTATTTCACTCCCATGCTATCCTCTCAGCCTCTTTTTCCATGACAATAGGTAGTTTATATATCGAGATTATATTGAGATTGACATAGACACACATACACACACACACACACACACACACACACACACACTTGAAGAGAGAGATGGGAAGTCACAGAAAGACGGAGTGGTGGACAGAAAGAAAAGAGAGATGAGAAGATATCATTCAGTGGAAGGTGTCATTCAGAGGTGTGTGATTTCATTTCTTCTCTTTCTTTTTTCAGCGCATCGATGTGACGCAGAAGAAAAGGAGAAACACAGCAATGGAGACAGACCTGCTACTATGAAAGTGAGATAAAGAGAAAGAGAAAATAAAGAATATACTTTACTATTCTCACAAGGAGAGTGTCAAG
The DNA here is from genome assembly GCF_900700415.2 of Clupea harengus. NCBI lineage: Eukaryota > Metazoa > Chordata > Actinopteri > Clupeiformes > Clupeidae > Clupea > Clupea harengus. The sequence continues at coordinate 7,722,305 of NC_045171.1, forward strand.
TAATGTAATAAACTGTAATAGTTATGCTTTTCTGAACATGCAGATGTACAAAGTAGATAGTACAAAGGTGCTAATATCCAAAGGTGTGTGTGCCGAGGTCAGCTTTAAACCTTGGCAGTGAAACAAAACAGGACTTAAAGAAGCTGTTCGATTTAGGTGTTTTGTGACTTAACTTCATAACTTCACATAATATAACTACATCTCAACAACCCCCACTTTCAAAGCCCAGAAATTATGTTCAAACCTCGAATAAAAAGAAATCCTTGCTGCTGGCACTACAAGGCTGTTCTTTACAAACACAGAGAGGACATTCGTTTGAAACTAACTGGCTTAAAATTCACAAACTCACATTTTACAACTTAAGATGAATAAATGAATGACTGAATAGATTAAATATATCCACACAACAAACCAGAATACCTAAACTAATTATCGAGAACCTGAAATAAGAACTCTGTTATAAATATGTATAACTGTTGCTTTAAAATCAACTAACAACTAAAAACATCCTCCTTATATGTAGTATCGACCAAGTCAGCCATCCTAATTTAAAATTTAGAAGGCAGAGTATGCACCCCCACCAGCCTCTAGAGACAGGAAATGAACAGAGCATTATTTAGACTTTGAAGATGTTCATTTGGGAGAAAAAAAATATATTAAGAACGTGAATACATCTAAATAAATATCTGTAGTCATAATGAGTTTGTAAACAGATTATGATAAGAAAAATACATTGTTATTGATTGTTTTTTGTGTCTATGTTATGCTGTTACATACAATCAACACATTCAATAAAGAATAATTGATTTGAGAATAACAAAGACCAAAGACTGCCTAAGGTACATACGCACACACACACACACACACACACACACACACACACACACACACACACACACACATGCACTGACAACACACACACACACACACACACACACACACACACACACACACACAAACACAGATCACTGACCTCAAACCACAGGATCATTAAGTTCCAATTTACTAATCTATCCCTTTAACCCACCACTGGATACCCCCTCTCTCTTTCTCTCTCTTTCTCTCACTTTACTCCTCCCCAAAGAGGTAGAAAGGAGGCAGAGACGCATGGCAATGACTGGCCTATCAATCACCATCCTGTGGCGAATCAGGCGCCTGCCATGCCCACCCAGCTGGAGCTCTGTGGCCAATTAGGCGAGGTCCCATGGCCAATCAGGTGAGGGCTGTTTACTGGATATTAATACGGGCTGATTGATGAGGGCTTCTCTCAAGGCATAGACTTGTGCTAGTCTGGCCTCTATGTGCAAAGTCACAAGAATGCCCCCCCCCCCCCCCCCCCCCCCCCCCCACACACACACACACACACACACACACACAAACACACACACACACTCCTATTCACATGGCATGAACCACAAGCACTAACACCTTACACATGTGTAAGGAGAAACAGGGATGAAGCCAGGTGGGATTCACCTCCGAGCTTGTATTTAAGAACATATAGTATTATTACACGCACATGCAAACAAATACACACACACACACACACACACACACACAAACACACACACACACACACACGCAAGCACAAACACACACGCACACATTTGTCTCTCTACTCTCTCACCTCCTATCTCCCCAACCCTCCCCCTCCCGTCTCTCTATGTCTCTCTCTCTACCTCTCTTTCCCGCACGCACACACGTGCACTTACACACATTCAATAGGTGCTTAAATCTCTAACACACTTACCAGCAATTACATTCAATTTTTGCGTCCAGCCCTCCAGCTCCACCACTCAAAGACACCTGCATCATTTCTATTAGGTCCCAATTACGTGTGCTCCCTTTCCTGTTCGAGCCAATCATAATGAAATGCAGGATCCATACATTAAAGCAGGGGGTAAACAGCTCCAGGGACTGGCTAATAAGTGAAGATGCTCTTTAAGGGGAGAGTAAGGTGCATTGATTAGATCCTTTCTGCAGATAACCTAACACTCTTGTGGATAAGTGCTGGGGGTGGGGGGTTTGGATGAGTGTGTGTGTGTGTGTGTGTGTCTGTGAATGTGTGTGTAGGTGTAACATAACAAGACTGGGTATGTGTATATGTGTGTGTGTGTGTGTGTGTGTGTGTGTGTGTGTGTGTGTGTGTGTGT
>NC_045171.1:7729457-7734457 GCF_900700415.2 Clupea harengus
GGAAGAGGAAGTGGAGGAGGTTGATGGGGGAGGTGTGTGTGTGTGTGTCTGCGTGTGTTGGGGGGGGAGGTGTGTGTGTGTGTGGGGGGGGGGGGGGTGCAGGAGAGAAAGGTGAGTGATTTAATGCCACGTTATGAGGTGGCGGTTATTTTGAGGGTCAAGAGGTGTTAAGAGGGCGATGTGACGCTAGTCATTCATTTTTAATGGCCGGCTGAGTGACTCATTGATTGGAGGAAAGGTGAGTGGACCAGCCCCATTGATCTAGTCGCAGGAGGGGTGTGTCGGGGTATGGCACCGCCTATTGATCCCGTCTAAGGGAATGTGGACTAAACCATTTATTCGGGGTTGGGGAGGTGGGAGAGAGAGGTCATTGATTTTGGGTATGCAGTGAAGTGGGTAAAGACTTTGATTTTGGACAGATCTGCCCCAACGTTGGAGCCTGCAGTGAAGTGGGGGAAGTCTCTCGTCTCTCTCTCTGTGTGTGTGTGTGTGTGTGTGTGTGGTGTGGTGTGGTGTGGTGTGCATGGACGGATTAAGAAACCACGGGCCCTTGGGCCTGGATATTTTGAAGGCCCCCCCCCCCGTGAAAAACAAAATTGTGCGCCCGCAAAACACGCACGCACACGCACACACAAACACAACCCAATGTGTTGGATTTTACGGTCGAATTAGATACTTTGGCTATTGTATTGGGAAAGTAAACAGGTCAAAGTTTACTCTGTAACATCCACCTTCGGTGAGGTGTGCACTGCCCTGCTATTGTTTCTGACATTACATGTGACAGGGCAACAGCCGAGTGATTCTTTTCCAACTTGAAACGGATTAAGACCTACCTGAGGGGCAGCATGGGGCAGGAGAGGCTGAATGGGCTGGCTATCCTGTCCACCGAAAAATCAAATCATGCATCACCACTTTTATGTTTGAAAGGCGTCGTCCGGCAGGTGTAGCCTACTGTGCCTGCTTGTAGGTCTTGACTTTCAGATTCTGCGCCTAAACTAGCTATATCGTATCGTCTCATCACATGATCAAATAGAGATTTGACATTGGACAAGATACATATTACCCAGCAATCATCATTGCATATCTGTATATGACAAAAATAACAAAGAAAATAAGAAATTATTCATTTAATTGAATCGTTTTTTAATAGTTTCTATAGTGTATGTAAGATAAGCATACAGTATAATTTTGTTATAGATTGCTACTGACGATTCCCCCTAAAAATTATGAAAACCATGACAGAGACAGGTTTGCCATTTTGAGGGAATATATAGCATAAGGTATCCTGAGCAGTCCCAAAAAGTTAGGCTTGATCACTGTCGCATTAATCTAGCTTTTTCTAACACAGCACAGGTACACTCAATTAAAGCCATTAGCAAATTAATAAAATACACCTTTTTCAACCACAAATAAGAGCTACATAACAGCGACTTCACGCAGAGGCTCTGGCCTAGGGGCCCCCTGAGCTCATGGTAGGCCCGTTCATTAATCCATCCCTGGTGGTGTGGTGTGGTGTGTGTGTGTGTGTGTGTGTGTGTGTGTGTGTGTGTGTGTGTGTGTGTGTGTGTGTGTGTGTGTCTCTATGTGGGGGAGCTTATACAGCGGCAGACTCCATCGATTTGGGATAAGATTGAACTGAGTGGGGGCATTGATTCTAGAGAGGAGCCCAGGGAGGAAGAGGCCCGCATGAGTGATGCCGATTGGTGATTGGTCGGCATGGCGATGGGGTTAAGTGGCGCTTTGAAGTGGATGAGTTAACTGACGAAGCCCAGGGCCAGCCACTGCAGTGGCAACGGTGGCTTGCTTTACTGAGAGACCTAAAGCTGTGATATCAGGCTCCTAGCTATAGTCTAGATGCTAACACTGGGATGAGAGTGTCTGAGATGATTTTGTCTTGTGTATCAGTGTTTGTAGGTAAGTCGATGTGTGGGTGCACCTGTGTATGTGTGCAACTGTGTATGTGTATGTGTCTCTGTGTGTAAATGGCTCTGTGTGTGTGCACATGTGTGTGTGTTTTTACGAATGTATGTGTGTGTGTGTGTGTGTGTGTGTGTGTGTGTGTGTGTGTGTGTGTGTGTGTGTGTGTGTGTGTGTCTTAAGTGTGTGTGTGCGTCTAAGTCAGTGTGTGTGTGTGTGCGCACACATTGTGTTTTAAATGCTGCAGATAGACCTACGGGGAGCTGAGGAGCAGTTCTCTCACAGAGCTGTCAACTACCTGCAGCGAGAGCATTTTCCCAGCATGCACCACTCTTGGGGGTCTGTTTTTATTAAATGACAGGCACAGGTGAGAAAATGGCAGCATGCGTTACTGTGAAGCAGAGGCATGCAAGCCAACAGCCACAGAGCAGCATTTCAATTTGTTTTAATGTTGATTTTATCAATACACAACCCGTCCGCACACTACAAACATCCATGCAAACCTGCCTTTTTCAGCAAAACTGCAAATAAAAAAAAGTCAATTTAAGACCTTGTCAAACATGTTCTACATTTAGCGGATCTGGTGAATTCCTAAGCGGCCGCCCCACGATGAACAAAACAGGGATTCGGATAGGCTTTTCAATCTTTGTTTCATGGTGCCGTCAAACATTTTTCTCTTTGTTGCTGTAGTTGTTATCAAGGCAAGACCAGGCAGCCCTGTTAGACAGTCCATCGATTAAGACGAACCACGGCTCAAATGGGACTATCGACAGCCATGCCTCTCCTTTTCTGCTGAACAGTGTGTTTTTTGATCAATTCCGCATTTCATCTAATATCCATGCCATCGATGGGGAACGTGTCGTTTGTCGTCTTTGTGTGAACTCCTTGGCTTCTGCTGCTGTTTCTAATCTGCCCCGCCCCTTGCTAACACACCAGGCTTGAAACAGGATCCACAGTCTAGGTGAGTCAAAACTTGGATACTGCAAGGCAGTATCGCTTACAGGAGTATTGAAATGAATTTTAATAAAATGTAGAAACCAGGATAAATACACCGCGGTATGTGGTTGGGAGTGTGTGAGACACAAGATGAGCAGCGTCGCACATAACGCAACTAAATCTGCCCACGGAGCCATCTCAACCTCTCATCCTTCAAGCTCAGATTCTGATCCGTCAAGAAACGTCCCTCTAAAGAATAGGGATAAACGTACAGGATGTGATAAACGTGTTGTTCCACCCTGCTCCTCTTCCACCTCCAGCACCTAATGAAAAAAACAGGAAGAGATCCTTCCTCGTGGAGCCTCTAAGTGACATACATCATTGAATCCAATTACCTAACGATTAGCCTATTGACTCTGAGTGATGATTTTAGATTAACCTCAGGTGCTGGCTGGTTGGAGGGGGTAGAGCCTGCATGATGGAAAGAGTAAGGAAGAGGAGGGATCAGTGTCTGTGTCTCTGGAGATACAGAGAGGGGGCTTCTCGTGGTGGGGTGGTGGGGGTTCTTGTGAGCCTGGAGCCCAAGTGCTTGCCTTCGAGCAGCTGTGTTGGCAGGTGGTGGGCAGACACAGGCATGCCCAGCCCGGAAGCTGCCCAGACCGCGCCCGCGGGGGCCTCTGCCGAAGCGAGGAAACAGCAGCGCCGATCGATGCGACAGTGCGCCACGCCGATCAATCTGGATTAGGCAACCAGCAGGAGGTCCCTCCCTTCTGCCTGCACCGACAGGATGCCACCAGCAGGGGGCCAGAATCGGAGAATGAGACACAGGGGCTGGAGGAGGGGGAGGGGGGGGGGGGTAGTGGATGACACACCAGGACCAGAAACGGGAGAGAGAGAGAGAGAGAGAGAGAGGCACACACACACACACACACGCAGGCTGAGTGCTGATGAGATTGCAGAGCCTGGCGGAAAGGCCTCCAAGGGCTTTATATGTTGACTTACAGCAACCCCCCCCCCCCACACACACACACCTCAGCCTCACTCTCTCCCTCTGTGCCCCCTCCCTTGGTGAGCAACCAATCCAGCGCCTCAGGGCTGCTGAAGGATAACGGCCTTGGGGGGGGGGTGCACTGGTGTGAGAGTAAGGGACTGATTGAGGCTCAGGAGCCCGTGAGTTGGGAAGGCGATGGGGGTTAGGGGATGTTAGTGGGGAGCCGAGGACTTTATATCATCTTACCGTTATTCAGCAGGCGAGCAGAGGTGGAGGAAGAGGTTGGGGGTGTGTGGATCGGGGAGGGGGTGCGGAGACACCTGGGGGGTTTGTTGGATAAAAGCTGGAGGGAACTTTGGGAGACTGGAGGGGGTGTGAGGCCCGGGAGCGTGGTGCTGAATTCGGTCGGAGAGTGTAGCGAGGTGGGCTAAGGGGATGGAGCAGCAGGATCCGGAAAACAGGATGGAGGGGGAAGAACAGGAGGGGAGGAAGAGGGAGGACGGGGGAGGAAGATGGTGTTTTAGGAGGGAGGGAGGGGAGGATAGAGGAGAAAAGGAGAAGGAAGAGTGCGGTTTGGAGGAGCTCACCACCAGGCGCATCTGCCAGCGTGTCAGGCACAGCGGTGAGACAGACTGATCCACTTATGCCCACCCGCCATGCCCACCAGGGGGCCACAGCGAGCCATTGCGCAGCCGCCCGTGGAGGTGGGCAACCCGCCGTGCCCAGCTGGGTGCCAAGGGATTATCTGCTCGCTCTGAGACGGACGAAGAATAGCAATCACGGGCGCAGAAAACTTATGCCATCGCTCTCTCTCTCTCTCTCTCTCTCTCTCTCTGTCTCTCTGTCTCTCTCTCTCTGTTTTCCGGAAGCAAAAAGCCCTCTGTGGCTTTCTGCAAAACTCTCGTCCAATCAGACGCAGGTTGTAGACATCAACAGCTGCCCAATCTGGTGGATTCAATCGTTTTGAAGTGCATATTGACATATTGACAAATACACTGCATTTTTACAGAAGGCTATTACAGTATTTAACTTGGAGTGGCTTTTGAAGGTTATTACTTTTCTATATCAATGTTAGTTTGGTAACGGGGCTCCACTAACTCCTCCTGTGATACACACAGTAATCTTCGGTTCCTCTAAACACGGAGTTGAATTCAGG
>NC_045171.1:7736957-7741957 GCF_900700415.2 Clupea harengus
GATGAACCAGAGACATTATAAGGGAGGAGTGACGGGAATATGAATGGGGGAAAGAGGAGGGAACCTGTAACGCTAATCATGGCGGATTTGGAACTGGAAGTTCTGCCCTGTATTATAAAGAGCCAATTTGATTATAGGAAAACATTTTTGTGAGACAGCAGCCACTATACACTACTAAGCTGACCAGATTGGCGGTGTGTTGAGGTGACCTCCGTGTGGGCACTGAAGGTGTAGATGAGACTGGAGCTGGAGGCCGAGTGGTGTGGGAGGATGCATATGATAGTCGCTCGAGGGCCTGAGGTCACCTCATACAGTCCGCTGCATACAGTACAGCATCCTATTCATCCACTGTGCTATGATACACACACACACACACACACACACACACACACACACACACACACTTCTCTTCTACGGTCAACTGGCATAACTGAGAGTGAAGCCCTTCTCACCGCACGTAGGTGGAACTCTAATCCCTGCCACACATTCCTTCAGTACAATTTCAGCCAACAAGAAGCCTAATCAGGGCCTCGGGTAACGCAATCAGTAAAGCAATCACTATCGCCACTTTCCTTGCGCTGTGTCATCACCAGGGTCCTTGTGTGACTTTTATCAAAGATGAGGAACCTCTGAGGAGGGTGTCGACGCAGACGGCGGCGGCCCCTGAACGAGACCAAATGTGCATCTCTCAAAACGCACCGGGTAATTGGGAGCAAATGAGAACTTCAAACGGAAACAAGGAAAAGCATTAACTGGAACTCCACACCCGAAGAGAACGCAAATAAGGTTTGAATTAACAAGGGCGTGCACAGATACACACACACACACACACACACATAAACAGAGGGGATAAAACCTATGGGAAATGTTCTTCAAACAACCAAGAAGTAAATTAGCTGTTCATTCGCTACAGCAAAACAGGAGAAATAGGTAAATAGAGCTTGAAAAACACTAATGGAGACCTGGACGCGGTGAAGCGCTAACGAGGACAATAGCGGCTAATCACGGAGCACATGTTAAAAGGTACTGCATGGGAGTGTTTACCTTTGGGACGGCTGGAGAGAAGGGGACTGATCCCTTTAAGTAGGCAAGCAGGTGGTTCAGAGCAAAAAAAACAGAAAATTAAAGATGTCAAAGAAACCAAATGAAAAACTCACAAATTCAGCTAGTTGCGTTCGGGTGTAAGACCTGACCATTAAACTACTTAAATAAGCCAGCAAGAGACAGAACAGCAAACAGAGAAAGAGGCAGAAAGGTAAATAAAGAGGGAGAAAGATACAAACTAATGAAAATGATTGGAAAAAACTCTCTAAATAACTCTTTTAACTCAACTAAGGAGCGAAATGAACTAAATAACTACATAATCGAAATTTGAACTAAATAGCTTTGTTTCCAGGTAACACAAAACAAAGATGAGATGACTGCAAGAAGAGGAACAGAAACAGACATTCTGCTTCGGGTCTGGAAAGGGTTCAACCGGATTAAGAGGCACAGGTGTGTGGCAAACACAGCTCTGACATCCCAGACCAGAGGTCGATTATGCTGAATAGGACCACAGGGCACGCACATTAGTCACAGACATACACCTGTTAACACACACACCTACACACACACACACACACACTAACACACACACACACACCGAACAAGATGTCATGAAGGAGCTGTCATTATGCGACCACCTGCTGTATGCAGTGGGCGCCAAGGAGAGCTCCTCACAGATTAAGTGGACAGGTTGGCGACAGGGGAAGGACCTGGGGGTGTCTAAAGGTGGAGGTTTGACTACTGGAGACATCTGCATGGAATTCATGGGGGTTTTTAAGGGGGGACGGGTGGAGGTGGAGGTGGGGGTGGACAAGACTTACTGAATGGAATATCAGCATATGGATCGTCGTCCTCATCATCATCAAGGAACGCTACAGCAGGGAGGAATGGGTAGAAGAGAAAAAAGAAAGAGTGAACGCGAAGACAAGTGAGGAAAATGAGATAAGGTGAGAAAGAGGTAATGAGGCAAAGAGGCAAAATGACAAATGCGATAGAATGAAAGGACAGGTGAACGCATTTTGTAGACTCGTTTTTAAAGTCAGGAACACGTGCATGCACACACGTGCATGCACACACACACACACACACACACACACACACATACACTCACACACACATAGAGACACACACACACTCAAAATTCCCTAATGAGAAATCGCACTCTCACCCTTCGTGATGATTCAATTCTCTCAAATATATTATTTTAGGAGACCATTTCCCCTCGCCTACCTGATGGCGGGTATGACCTCTCGCTTAACAGCTGTTCAGAGATGCTCATCTGACATCACAACATCACTAAGAATAACAACCCTTCCTGTTGATTCTCAAAAAAATTATTAGACCCCTTGTTTTTTCCCCCCATCTCTTTTTGTTCCAGTTCATGATTCAGAGGACATCTTGTTTTGTGTCCCTAATGGTGGGAGCAAGGCCCATGGATGAGAGGAGGGGGAAAAAAAACAGAAAAGGAAAGAAAAACAAAACTAACTAACTAAATAAATAAATAAAAGACCGGCGGCTCTTACCAACAATGGCAGCCCCGTGTAGCCTTGCATCTGAACTAAGCCAGGCCGGCCAGTGGGCAGCATAACCTAATGACATCTAATTGCCATTGGAGCCATTAGATTCTTCTGTTTATAGACCAGTGGCAGCGGCAGGAGGCTTGGGGAGAGAGGCTTTGTGTATTTGAGCTGATTGCCTCCTGGTATCTGCTTGGCTGCCATTACTGCCTTATTTTATGTGTGGGAGAGGGGAAGAGGAAGAGGACTTTAACTTTTTTTTTTGACCAAACACAGGTAAACAAGTTGAGTGCCTAGCCAGTCCGCTGTTTAAATGAGAGAGAGAAGAGAGAGAAAGAGAGAGAAGAGAGAGAGAGGAAAAGACAGAAATCCAGACCGAGATAAAAGCAGGGACTAAATGAGAGAAAGGTAGAAAAAGATAGAGAGAGATGGCATTGGCTTAAAAATGACCGAATACCTTTCGAATACGCGGCTGTGAGGAGGCCAACAGAGGACGTCCAGACCCATGCATGGTAATGGGGACAGGGGACAGGGGACAGGGGACAGGGGACAGGGGACAGGGTGGGCCAGCAGACAGTTGGGAGAGGAAGGACAATGCTGCCAGACAGCTTTCATGACCCTGCTGCTCCTTCACTACCTAACAAACAATTAGAGCCCAACCAGAGGCATCCATCTTTGTCAGGATCTCTGCTGCCCTCTAACATCCAGTCAGAGAGAAAGAGAGAGAGAGAGAGAGCGAGAGAGAGAGAGAGAGAAAGAGAGAGAGAGAGAGAGAGAGAGGGATAGATCAAATACATAGAGAAAGAAAAAAAATAGAGAAAGAAAGAGTGGGATAGAGGGAAAGTGAGAGAGATACAGGGAGGAAGTCAAAGTCAAAGAGAGAGAGAGTGAAGGAGAGTGAGAGAGCGAGAGAGTGAGGGAGAGTGAGAGAGAGAGAGAGAGTGAGAGAGAGAGAGAGTGAGGGAGAGTGGCCATGATCTAGCACATAACTATAACCATGGCATCATACTTCTGAATACACCAAAGCAGTGTAACCATGGCAACAGAACTTCTTCTACAAGAGAAATCATGAGAGCCAGGCCTCTGCCTTCACAAAGGCCCAAGAAACCTTCTCAAAGATCTAACACAGATTAGCTATGCCACAGCAGAACATCTGTGACTGGAAGAGCTGTGTGCGTAAGTGTGTGTGTGTGTGTGTGCGTGTGTGTGTGTGTGTGCGTGTGTGTGTGTGTGCGTGTGTGCGTGTGTGCGTGTGTGCGTGTGTGAGTGTGTGAGTGTGTGTGAGAGTGAGTGTGAGTGCGCGTGTGTGTATGTGCTAGTTTGACAGTAAGTGTTGTGGTTTGTCTGTGTGTGTATTTGGTCTGTGTGTGTCTATGACAGTGGGTATCTGCTGCTGTGTATGAATGTGTCTATGAGAGTGTGTATCTTGTTGTGTATGTGTATGTATGTATGTGTGAGTGTGTGTGTGTGTGTGTGTGTGTGGGGGGGTGGGGGGGTGTGTGAGTGTGTGTGTGTGAGAGATAGAGAGAGAGTGTCTGTGTGTGTGTGTGTGTGTGTGTGTGTGTGTGTGAGATAGAGGTAGAGAGTGTGTGTGTGTGTGTATGTGTGTGTGAGATAGAGAGTGTCATGGCATTTGCTCCTGTCATCACCTTACACTAATGAGACTCATAAAGAGGGATCTTTTAGAAATAATCTCTAAATTCTGATTGGCCCCTTGCTTCCCCCCCCCCCACCCTCTCCTCTCATTTTCCTATAATCCCTCTCTCCCCTCTCTTTCTCTCTTCTTATACCCTCTCACTTTCTCTCCATACCTCTCTCCCTCTACCTCTCTCTTTCTTCCTCTCCTTCTCCCTGTCCCTAACTCACACTACCTCTCTTTCTGCCACACCCTCTCTCTCTCTCTCTCTCTCTCTCTCTCTCTCTCTCTCGCGCTCTCGCTCTCTCTCTCTCTCTCTCTCTCTCTCTGGTTGACATTTGCAGACTTCATTAAGGGGGTAAACTACTGCTTGCTAAATGAGCTTGGCTGCATCAGCAATGTGCTATGCAATGTATGATAAGTCATTATTGCCAAGTAAGTTCTCAATTAGCCTGGCGCTGGTGCAGTCAGCATGTCCCCCCCCCCCCCCCCCTCTCTTCTCTTTTTTTTCATGAATAAACCCTCTGCAATAACTGCAGTGGTTACTCACGAGGGAGCAACAACGAGAGAGCTACGACATGGAGAGATGGAAAGAGTGGGAGAGAGAAACAAGAGAGAGAGAGAGAGAGAGAGAAAGCGAGAGGCAAAAGGGAGAGACAGTAAAGTAGGGGGTTAGAGAGAGAGGGAGAAAGAGACCGATGAATGTGAAGCGAGTGAGAGACACAGAGGGATAGAGAAAGAGAGAGAAAGGAAGAGTGAAGGAGGGAGACACAGAGGGAAAGAGAGAGAAAGAGAGAAAGAGG
>NC_045171.1:7749457-7776957 GCF_900700415.2 Clupea harengus
AGAGTGAGAGAGAGAGTGTGAGAGAGAGGGAGTGAGATAGTGTGAGAGTGAGAGTGAGAGAGAGAGAGAGAGAGATGTGCTCTTTGCTGGTGGAGTGAATGGAGTGGCATACCTTTAATGAACCCTCGGGAGGGGGAAGAGAGGGAGAGAGAGAAAGTGAGAGAGAGAGAGAGAGAAAGAGAGGGAGAGATGTGCTCTTTGCTGGTGGAGTGAGTGGAGTGGCACACCTTTAATGAACCCTCGGGAGAGAAGGAGACGCAGAGGAGACGCGGAGGAGACGCAGAGGATGCCACTGTGTCAGTCAGCTCTGTCAGAGGAGCTCCAGCAGGAGTCACCCCCCGACCTCATTACAGGCTGACGCACACAAACACAAAGCAGACCTGTGTGTGTGTGAGTGTGTGTGTGTGTGAGTGTGTGTGTCTGTGTGTGTGTGTGTGTGTGTGTGTGTGAGTGTGTGTGTGTGTGAGTGTGTGTGTGTGTGTGTGTGTGTGTGTGTGTGTGTGTGTGTGTGTGTGTGTGTTTGAGTGTGTGTGTGTGTGTGTGTGTGTGAGTGTGTGTAAGCGCGTAAATACACAAACACACCACACATACACACGCAAACACAAATATGGGAAGGAAACATATGCCAACACACATCTACAAAAAAATGCACGAAAATGCATAATTAGACAGAGAAAAACAATAACGCACACAATGACACACCCACCACAAGCATTCTAATGAACCTCCAGACCCACATATTTATACACTTACACACACACACACACACACACACACACACACACACACACACACAGACACACACAAACACACACAATGCACTGCCTTAATTCCTCTCCCACTTCTCTCACACCAAGCAAGAGAAACACTCTTCATCTGCATCAGAATTCTCCTCTCATCAGCTTTCATATTAGGGCTATTAATATTATTACTTATACCCAGCAGCCGAGGACTACAAATCTTTCAGGACGGCAGGCATTTGCATTAAAAACACTATTGTCCCAGTTAAATCATGTTGATTTAGTGCCTGGAGGGCCCTAGTCTTCACAAGCAAATGAAGCTGACATGGGTCGTGATTTATTACCATTCGCTCATTCTTATGTACGTTGCTAAAACAAAAAAAGAAAAAAGAAAATATTTCAATAATTAATCAAATAAATAGAGAATGAACTGCAACAATGAACACTGGAGTTGCTAATGCAGCCAGTGGCATGATTTTCAATCCCAGAATTCTCTCTGATAGCTAGCGAGAGAGAGAGAGAGAGAGAGAGAGAGAGAGAGAGAACTGTATGTTGACACCAAATTAGATTGCTACGATTGCTTGATGTGCATAACTCAACAGCCAACTGGTGTTCGGCTAAAAACAAAGCACTGTGTCACCTACCAACTGTCACCGCAGAAAGGTGGTGGGATCAAAACAATGTTTATTCCACCGTCTAAGCAATTAGACACATGCTGTGGTGATATATAATTGATAGACTTGGTGAGAGCGGAGATAATTTGGTTTCTCTGCTTGATGAGCAGGCAAAGAGGCTAAAACAGAAACAGAATACCTTACCACAGTCACACGTACACACAAACACACACACACACACACACAAACAAACAAACACACGCATACACACACAAACAAGACAAGCATTCTCCACATAAATCGCAAATGCACACACAGCTGTTGTACGCACTTGTGTTGAATACTGAAAGGAGATGACAGCTAGGGTACACACACACAGACACACACACACACACACACACACAGGGTACATGTTTCTGCTCACGTAAAAACAGACTGAAAAAAATGACAACCCAAAACAAACAAGCCACAAAAACAAACAAAAAAAGGAAAAAGAAGAACACATTTTCCCCAACATCCGCTGCAAAGCTCCTTAAATGCTTTGTGACGCAGATCCGTAAGGTAGAATACAAATAATCCCAGAGACAAAAGCTGTGCGGCCGCTCAGCCAGCATGGGGTGCGAAGGCGTCTTTGTTTATCGAACGTGATGCACGGCACCGATTGCCAAAGTAAAGTGGAATAATAAAACACAGCTGCCAATCGGCGGGCCTCATGGGCCTGCAACAAAATCACAGGATAATGTCTTCCTTGGCCGGAGCACAAACACCTATACAAACATCAACGCACACGCATACAAACACAACTGGGTGGAGCGCCCAAACACACACTGCAACACATGCTCTCTCTAACAGACACACACACACACACACACACACACACACACACACAAACACACTGTGAAAAAAGAAAAACCACAAGGGAGAATAATTTCCAGTGACGTTGAGCATGATTTGAAAGCTCATTAGGGCTTTTGAAGACGAAACAAAATGCACTGAATACTCTTTCACACAATTGATTTCATTGATTTTTCAGAGAGAGAGAGAGAGAGAAAGAGAGAGAGATCAGAAAAAGAAAAGTGAGAATGAGAATGATGGTTGATGTCAACACAGGAGGATGACGGCATCACCCTGCCAGGTAACATGGATGGCACACCAGAACGAGAGGAATGGAGTCTGTGGCATTAATCAATCACTCAGCATCTGCCATCTTGCCCTCCTCTCCACTCCAGCGCCAAGCTGTCTAATTACTAAATGAACTGGACAGCTCTCCCCACTAACAACATCCACTTCCTTCACTTCTTTCTCGTCTTACTTTGGGTTTAAAACTTCAGTCCTGCCAATCAACGTGGACAAGAGCCACTAGTGCAGAGAAGGGGAGCACAAAGCCATCAAACAGCAAAGGGATCGATATATTGATACGATTTTTGAGTAGTGTGGGAGGGGGAGGGGGGGGGGAGTAGGGTGTGGGGGGATCGTAACTGAGGGAGTGTGTTGCATCCATACTGGCGATCACACTCATTAATTTGATATTGACTCGTCCGCTCGATCTGAAGTGGGGGCTCAAGGTTCACCTGAAGCCTGTGACGGAGGATCGTTCCTCCGACAGCTTTTTTTTTCATGCCGTTCGTTCAAGAGATATTAATGCGCCGCAGCCCCGTCGATGGCGCCGAGTCGGGCGGTTTGATTCACATCACGATGCAGCTGTGGCGCTAGGAGACGTGTCGATATCACAGCCTCTGTTTGATTACAATCAAGGACAAACGTACGCAAGTGACGAGAGCCAGAGAGAGAGAGAGAGAGAGAGAGAGAGAGAGAGAGAGAGAGAGAGAGAATGGAATGATAATGAAAGGGAGAGGAGAGAGAGAGAATGGAATGATAATGAAAGGGAGAGGAGAGAGAGAGACCATGACAGAGAAAAAGGGAGCAGAAGAGACAGAGAGTGCAAGGAAGAGGAAAAGAGACCAAATTGGCAATAAAAAGCCCAAATAATGTAATGTGTAAAAATCAAGCTGCTATGAGGTTGTTTGAAGTCTCACAAGTCTCTATCTAATTAAACGTCACCCAATTCCTTTAACTGCCTAACACTAACAACTCATAAATAAGAAATATATCATTCAAGACTGATTGCAACATCTTTTCAAATTAAGACAACAAATGATTGCACTTTCTCATATGACATCATTAAGTTAGCATCAAGGTAATAGAATAATGTAGAATAATATTTCAGGTCAAGCTTACTCAGAATCATGAATGAAGAAATACCCCGTTGCAGTTGACGTCTATTTGTTATCATTTATAAACCGCTTATAAATCATTTATAAGCAGATGTGAGTCAAAGCCCTATTGAAATGGGGATAAAGAGAGGCAGATAATGGATGGAAATTTCCAACTGGCCTCCTTCACTCAAGCCATCCTTTCAAAGTGTGTGATTGACACCTGCCAATCAAGCCAACAGACGTGGCGGGCAGAGATAGCCGCAGAGGGGAACAGAGAGGCGGAGAGAAGGCAAGAGCAGAGCGAAGCCGGTTTCCAGAAATGTTAAAGACGGCGTGTCAAAACGTCACAGTGCCTCAGAAGAAGAAAACAGAGGAGGGTTCGGGAGATAGAAGGCAGCCTCGCCTCGCCTCCAAAGCTTCCCTTTCCCCAACACCACAGCGCCCTTGTTTGCATTGTTCAATGTCTTCCATGAATTTAGATTTTTCTCATGTTTTTTTTTTTTTGCCCTTTTTATGGCTTTATTATTACAGAGGCCTGCTTCGACACGCTGAGGATTTTATGCAATGATCGCCCGGAGAAGGAGATGAATGCCTCTGCATCAGAAAAATCATTACGCTCCGTTGTGGCAGGTCTAACATATCAATATATTTTCCCCACTGGGATTACAGCCAGTAGGGGGAAAAAAACAACAACAACAATAAAAAAACAGCTAAAATTGTATTGACTAATTAATTGGCTCTATCGTCAACACCTGTTTTTCATTCCGACGAGATCTTTGCTCCCCAAGGTCCAGAGTGGTGGTCTAATTACTGCGTCCAGACAGTGTGGTTTGAGGAAAAACACAAATGAGGGTTTTCTCATCACACTGCTGTCCATAAGAGGCAGCTTTTCCTGAAAGACTGTACAATTAGCCACTGGCAGTCTGCGGAGCAATAGGCTGGAAACCAACAGGCTGTCTGTTTCTTTCTCTCTCTCTCTCTCTCTCTCTCTCTCTCTCTCTCTACCTCTCTCTCTATCTCTCTCTCTTTCTCTCCATTTCTGGATATCTCTCTCATACATACATACACTCTCTCAAACACACACACACACACACACACACACACACACGCACGTGTCCTTGTCCCCGTCCTTGAGGAAATACTGAGAGATGCTAGCAAAAACTGAGACAGAGATTAGCATGGCAATTAGCTGAAAAGCAATTATCAGCCGCCGAGATGAAAGTGACTTCCTTCCAAGGTGTTTCTTTATGTGTTTAATAGCCGTCGAGTAGTTTGATAAATCGTCGGGACGCAATTGTCTGATGTTGAGGTTCACAGCTGACGGAGCTGTTTTGCCGCAGATACAGTTGTGCGAGAAGTCAGTTAATTAGGAGCTTGCTTTTCATTTCGTTTCACTAACCTCAACAGACACCTCATACAAAAGCATGTAAAGATATAACAGCTCACTGGCTGAACAAAAGAGGTGTGGACAAAACCAAAACGCATCCAGGATTGTGGATTGTGGGGGGGGGGGGTTACAGACTACTTGAACATTGAAGAAACTTTGTTTTCACCTTGACTTCTATGTTCACCTAAAGCCCCCCGGTTGACTTCATACTCACCCTTTTTGTCCTTAGAATACAGCCTCCACAAGGAGGCCCTTTCAGGCCCACAGAGAGCCTCCACAAGGCAGGCCCACAGCGAGCCTCCACGAGGAGGCCCTTTCAGGCCCACAGAGAGCCTCCACGAGGAGGCCCTTTCAGGCCCACAGAGAGCCTCCACGAGGAGGCCCTTTCAGGCCTTTATGAGGAGAACAAGCACAAAGAGCAATTGGAAGCAGCACACACCACGAGCGGAATAGGCTTATTGTGTAACCGATTGCAGCCTACAGAATGGCCAAAAATGTGCCTGTTTGAAGGGCGTGCTTAGATCCTTTCAGTTGTTGTCACACTGGCAAATGAAAATAAGCAGGGTCCGCAATGGGAGATATGAGAAGGGTCCACACACACATCACACTGACACACTGTGCCATTGCTTTACAGGGGGCGGTGATCTTGTGTGTGTAACTGTTGATTTGTTCAGGCTGTAAGTGGGTTGTTCAATGGCGGAGGCTTTTGCTCCACTTTTCACTGTAGCACGTAGACACACAGTCACATACACTCACACAATCTCTCCCACACATGATTACATGGACAGATATCTTGAGATAGCACTAGAGTGGTTAGCCTGAGATCAACCCAGTGTGCTTCAGATAATGTTTGCATTTCACCTATTGTGTGTGTGTGTGTGTGTGTGCGTGTGTGTGTGTGTGAGTGTGTGTGTGTGTGTGTGTGTGTGTCTGTGTGTGTGTGTGTGTGTGTGTGTGTGTGTGTGTGTGTGAGGGGGGGGCAGTTTGCTGTTGTTTTGGCATAGTATGTTCTTATCATGTTCACACACACACACACACACACACACACACACACACACACACACACACACACTCACACACGTTGTCCTTCTCCCCCTACCTGACTCGTCGTCAGACTTGTTCTCATTCTCGGAGTCGGTGAGCGTGAGGGCCGAATTCTCGCGGCTGGAGAGGCCAGAGCTGCGGCGGGACTTGACGCCTCCGGCTCCCCCCGCGCTCCAAAGCTGGATGGCGCGCTCCGGCGAGATGGGCCCCTCCGGGTCGGAGTCGGCGTCCGAGCCGGCACTGAGCGAGTAGCCGCGATGCAGCAGGCCCAGGTCCGAGCAGTAGACACTCTGGCGGGGGGCGGGGGCGGCCGGCTCGCAGATGCCCAGCTCAGCCAGAGTGAAGTTGCCTGTGGACGGAGACAAAGACGTGGAGGGGAGGCCTGGTCACCTAACCAGCAATTCAAGAAGGAACACTGGAGGAACACTCCAGAAAGGCGTAACCAGGCGTAATCCGTGTAGAATTATATTTACAATGACTGTTGGGGGGGACAACTTTATGTGAGGGGGGACACGTCCCCCCCGTCCCCCCCGTCCCCCCCGGGATCTCCGCCTATGGGTGTAACCAAAGAGTTTTTTTAAGAGAAGAGTTTCTTCAGCTTGGTGTATTGCCACCAGGGCCATGCTGTACAGCTACACCCACTAACCCTTGCAAGCAGATACCCACCAATGTAATATGATGCAAAAGCTTACAAAGAGAACAAGACACATTTTCGTATCGACGGCTTCTGGTTTCACATACTGACACCAGAGTGATTCTGATTCAACTTGTAGGGAAGGCTACGCAGTGTTTCACCTAAAAACCTCCTCAAGCTGACATCTCAGGGATGGGGGGGCTTCCTACTTCATCTTCTTACCCAGGTAAAAAAAGAGCGGGAAAGGGAAGAGAAAATAATATCCATGTGTGACTGTTTAAGTCTCACCAGCTCCACATAACTCCACTCACACAAGATGAGAGCTGCGTGTTGACTGGCCTGTCAATCAGTCCTATTTACCCACAATGCCCCTGTCAGCCCTTCCCTCTATTGGATCCACACACAGCGCTCCACACAGGCCCGGCCTTCTTGGTTTCCTGCCTGGTACCCAGCGGAGCGTGGAACCCTCTTTGCCACAATTCCCTGAATAATTACATAACATCCCGAAATTAAGGCACATCAAACGGAATCAATAAACACAATGCAGGCCCAATTAAGCCGAAGCGCAGAAAAAAAGCAATCAAGGCAGAAAAAGAAGCATACACAACCAATCTCTCCTAAATGGTAATTAAACCAGTATTGTGGATGCAATCTCTTCCAAATCAGCTAAAATGAGAGAGATTAAGTTTAATGTGTTAACTGTTGTTGTTTTGTTTTTTTGTTTTTTTTTAAAGAGTGAAAGTGTTGGAAATCAGCACAGTCCCTGGGGGTTAACTCTGAGATGAGCACAGTCGAGAGCTAAACTTTGAGTGTAGGATTGTGTGGAAACGTCTGGTGCGTCTCACTCAAAGGAGATCTGAGACAGCAGAAATGGAGGAGCAGCTGGCTCTCAACATGCAAGCGTGTGTGTGTACACACACACACACACACACACATACACACACACACACACACACACACACATCTAAACATACACTGCGTGAAAAGAGTATCCAGGAGTTTTAGGACAAAGTCAATTCCTGTCAAACCCTGCTGTTTAGCGTATGTATTTATGTACCCACCTGACCACAGCCGATACTTGATGGCTTGGCCTTTCAAATGCTAATAACAGCCAATGGTCTGAGGGAGACTTGGTACTGATTATATTATATTATATGTCATGTGCAATTGTATATTGATGTATATTGCTAATTTGTCTAATAATTCCTATTTAACTGTATTTCGTTTATTTCTAATAGAGGCATTTGTGTAATTTATTGCTGTTACACAATCGATATAACCTACCTAAGAACACAACATCAACAGCAATAATAATAATAATAATAAATAATAATAACAATAATAAATATAGCTGCAAGCAGCGATGCGGATTCCTCCAAAGATTTCGAAACCAGGGGAAAATGTATATTCTTCACAATTTTGGAAAGAAGAGTAAAAGAAGGAAAGAAGAGTGGAAGAAGCAAAGAATAGAGGAAAGAAGAGTGAAGAAAAAAGGACGCTTTGACAGGGAACCTGTACCACTGTCACCCAGGTTTGTATCACAAAGATTTGCTTAGATATTACTTCACTTCCTGTTTGGTGGCTTTTCTGCTGAATTTGAGTGGCTGTACCGGACAAACGGTTGTGAGGATCAAAATTAACTTTTGTGAGGCTTGGTCTGAAGATCATCTCTGGTGATTTTGAAGAAGATTTGACCAAAATGGTAGGAGGAGTAGGCTTTCAAAGTTTTTTGATAAAACCGGGAATAACAGAAAATCTATACAACCGAAAATTGTCGCCATTGAACGTTAAATTCGTCTTTATCCAAGGAATCCAATGGTACCTCATTTTTGAAAATCGGTCAAACGGTTCAAAAGTTACAGTGTTAACAAAAGTCCAACTTTGACCCGTTGGTGGCGCTAGTGTGGTCTAGTGGGAGACATGAAACTTGGTGTGAGTAAAGAAGGGACTGTCCTTAATGAGTGTGCCAAATTTCAGAAAAAGTTACCATATGGGATTTGAGAAAAATTGTAGGAAGAGTAGGCTTTCAAAGCAGTTTGATAAAACCGGTAATAGCGTAAAATCTATACAACCGAAAATTGGCACCATTGAACGTCGAATTCGTCTTGATCCAAGGAATCCAATGGTACCTCATTTTTGAAAATCGGTCAAACGGTTCAAAAGTTGTGTGTGTTAACAAAAGTCCAACTTTGACCCGTTGGTGGCGCCAGCGTGGTCTAGTGGGAGACGTGAAACTTGGTGTGAGTGATGAAGGGACTGTCCTTAATGAGTGTGCCAAATTTCAGAAAAAGTTACCATACGGTTCTAGGGGCTGCCATTGACTCCCATGGTACAAGAATAATAAAGCCTACAATAACAATAGGTTTCCTCCTGACGGAGGAATCCTAATATACGAGGAATCATGTCTGAGGACACATGCAAGACCAATGGGGAGGGGGTTTAGGGGGGACAAGATTGTGCCACCAATCCAAGGTAAGACTTTTGACCAACTGGAGAGTACTTGGAGAGTACCTAGAGAGTACCTGGAGAGTACCTGGAGAGTACCTAGAGAGTACCTGGAGAGTACCTGGAGAGTACCTGGAGAGTACCTGAGGAGTACCTGGAGAGTACCTGGAGAGTACCTGGAGAGTACCTGGAGAGTACCTAGAGAGTACCTGGAGAGTACCTGAGGAGTACCTGGAGAGTACCTGGAGAGTACCTGGAGAGTACCTGCGGGGCCAATGGTGTGAAATACAAATGTCCCCTTGCAAGCCCCCCACCCCCCCTCTCACCTCATGATCTCCGTAAAGCCGTAATACTGCACATTTGATACTTCACTGCAGTACAAAAAAATATTGACTGTGTTCCAACAAAGTTTCATATCAGGTTGCATTCATTATTTGTAGATATGAAATGGACTATGTTGCTCAGTGGATATGTCAATAAAATGGCTTAATAAACTGTACTGAAATAAGCCTGGACAAATAGCTCTTTCCTTCAGCAATATGAACACTTGTCAACACTTTCCCATGATAGCAATATGAACACTGTTTTTTTTCTTTTACTATTTTTTAATTAAAGCAGAAATTCAATCTTTACAATCGCCGGCCACAGGACAGCGGTTCCACCCAAAGACTAGGCTTATCCAGTAAGCCAATACAGTATTACATTCTCTACACTATGGTTCTGTGCTTAGCTTTACTAAACACAACACTCTACACTGGTGCTGTACTTTACACACTTCTACACATGTCTATGTGTGTATTCTACACATGTCTATTCATTCAGCTTTAAATGCATGTGACTCAGAGGGCAATGAATCTACATGATTCTACACGACACCACTAACGCCAACAGTGGCACTAGAACACCAACTAAGTGTTGGTGTAAGCTAACACAGTTCTACCAAACACAGTGATGCTACCACTGAGCTAACGCTGGGCTAGCACAGACACAGGTCTATTCTACAGGTGTAACCGTAGCATACCTGAGAGGAAATAGTGCAGGATTATTGGAGAGACATCCACGCAGACTGAGTCAGGAAGGAAAACAATGAAATGGCTTCTTTAGTACTGAATAGTGTTCAGATCAAAGACTACTACTTAGGTCAACAATAGAAACAGAGGAATCATTTTGGCTGAATTCAATAATTTGTTGTGCCTAGACACTAGTAACACACACACACATACACACAAACACACACACACACACACACACACACACACACACACACACACACACACACAGACACAAAGAGAGGTAAGCTACAATGACTATAAGAAATTGGGTAAAATGAAAGAAAACTATTTGGGGTGGGCTCTCTCTCTTTCTCTGTGTGTGTGTGTGTGTTTATTCATCTTAATGTGTCAGTATTAAAGCCCTGGAACCATCAATGGTTGTTCCCACTGGCAAAAGCATGGGAGTGATGTAATGCCGATGACATGTCAAGAAAGAGTATGTCATGCCGATCCACACACGCACACACACACACATGCACACGTAAACATTTCTACACAAACACACACACATACACAAACCAAGAGAGAAACAGAGAAGCACACAAGGACAAAAGACTGATCCATAATCTGGCGTTAGAGAGAAATCAGTTGGGTGTATGTGTCGCCAGTGCACTTTGCACCCTTGCACTTTGCACCCATGCAATTGCACATAATGCGAGCGAAGCCTTGAATCTGCAGAATAAAAAAAAAATAATAATAATAATCAATTTTCTTTCACAGAAAAAGAAATGCTGCGCAACACTCACAAAGCTAAAAAGTTGAAGTGTGATATTTTTGCCAATATAGTCCAGAAGTGTCAGCGACAAAGGCGGCTTTTATCCAGGGCTACGTCTACGCTTATCTCCGGAGAAACTTCTCTCCCTCTCCACCACTCCGCCTCCCCCGTCCAACACCTCTCCCAAAGGATGGAGGGAAGAATGACGAGCATTATTTCCCTGAAAGGGATCATAACCTATGTGCTCGTGTGCGCTTCCCTCCAAGCTCTCATCTGGCTTGATTAGGTCGGTTCGGAAGGCAGTACAGAAGATCTTGTTTTTCTGTCTCTGCGTCTCCCTCTGACTTATATCCAATGCCAAACACAAGGATTTTCTTTAGATAGAGTGGTGCAATCATTGGAAATACATTTTCTGTTTTTTTTATTGTTTGCTTGTTTGTTTTTGTTTTCTGGTTTAAAAGAAAAACCCAAATACACACAAAATTCCATCCAGAGGTCCATCACTGACCTCTCTCTGGAGAGGAGGAGAGGAGAAAAATGGAAGGAAGGCATCGGTGGAGAACGAGTAAGACATCTACCGGTGTATTAATGGTCTCCCTCTGTTTTGGTTTGTCTCCAGTCAGCAGTGGCCCGCTCACCGGAGGACCAGCGGGACGGATCGCGGAAGTAAGGTGTCGCTCGGCAAGCTGTGTAGACGTCTTCCATCTTGTGTCCCCTCTCATGTTTGTAAATTCAAAGCACAGCCAGATGGGAGCACACTGAGGCAAAGGCAGGCAAAATGGAAAGTCTTCTTCTGAGAATGGGAGAGCGTGCCTTTTTTTCTCTCCCACACACACACACGCACATATGCACACACACTCCGGGGAGTGTGCCTAAGACCCAACCCCCCCCCACACACACACACACGCATACGCACACACACATCCCGGGAAACACTGTACACCGGTAAACATTCCTACTGTACTACAAGACCCACAAGCCCTTGCACCTTCACAGTTAAAGCCAGATGGACTGAATAAAGTGACACCCATATATCTTTGCAAACTTACAGAGAAAAACTAAAACTAAGCAAAAGATTTGCAATTTAAAAGGGATCTTCGTTTGGCCATGGCGCTCTGAGTATATTTATTTCCTCATGTTATACACATGGAGTGTAAGGAGTAAGGACTCTGATGTTCACTCTGAGTATATTTATTTCCTTATGGTATACACAGCGAGTGTAAGGAGTAAGGACTCTGATGTTCACTCTGAGTATATTTATTTCCTCATGGTATACACAGCGAGTGTAAGGAGTAAGGATTCTGATGTTCACTCTGAGTATATATATTTCCTCATGGTATACACAGCGAGTGTAAGGAGTAGGGACTCTGATGTTCAGACACAAGGCCCTTTCCGAAGGTCTGAAAAGTAAATTTATTTCCGAGGTCTGGCAGGAGGGACTGAATTAACGACTCCCATTGTAGGGCTGATGCCGAAGGTACATTTATGGACCCCTCATGGCCATAGGTATGAATAAATAAGAAAGACAGGAAGAGAGTGTATGTGAGACAGACTCTTCAGAAACATTTATTCAAAAATATTGAACACCAAATCAATCTATACTGACAGCTGAGGGACTTCCAGACTTCAAACATCAGAGAGGGAGAGCGAGGATTTCAAGTATAAAGTATTTAATAAAAATGCGTTATTTTAAATAGTCTCATTAAAAATATTGAAAATATATGTTCTTTGATAACCCGCGAGCCTATGGGCCCCCTATGAGAGGCATACAGTAAAGAGAGCTCAGAGCCCCTGATAGGAGGGAAACTGAGAGGAGAGCAGCCCACACTGACGAGTCATTGAGTGAAGGACCATAACAGGACTCAGGAGAGATCAGGAGCACCCTCCATCCCTCTACCTCTCCCACCCCCCCCCCCCCCCGTCTCTCTTTTCATCAAACACCTTATGAAAGCATCCGGTGAAAAGCCCGCTAACAGATGGTTTCTGAGAGAAAAAGAGAAGAGACAGAGAACACTAGCAGTGATGAAAGAAAGAATTGAGAGAAACAAGAGCCTAGGAAAAAAAAAAAACATTCTGGCACAATTTCTAGGAGAGAGGGGAAAAAAGTGAATAAGTAAAAAGAGGAAAGAACAGGAGCATGAGTATGGCTAAATAAAGGAGAACTGTTATCGTGCATGCGTGTGTGTGTGTGTGTGTGTGTATGTGTGCGTGTGCGTGTGTGTGTGTGTGTGTGTGTGTGTGCGTATGCACAAAGACCATCCTGCCAGCTAATGTGCTCTAGTTTCTGCTGTCCCATAACAGCAGGTGTGCACTAGATTTGTCTCGACCACCAGCCTCTGATTAACAACGGCTGCTTCATTAGAATCCTGTGAATCCTGACGCCTCTCCGCGCTGGACTCTATGGGAAGCTCAGAGACCAGCAAACACATGCAGCCAGCCGCACGCCTCACAGTCAGGCCGTACACCTCAAGCCAAACACTCCAAAGTTACAAAGTTACAAAGGTCAGAACCTGCTATCTAGTTTATGCTTGTTTTTATTTTACTTGCTAGCAATATATGAAAGTATAAAGATAGATATTTGGGGGGGGGGGGGGGCACTGTGGGGCAAGCGGTAGTCCCAACCATATACGGGCTTGAACGCCCACGGGGGCACGGGTTCGAATCCGACCCGCTGTCATTTTCCGATCCCACTCCCCACCTCTTCTCTCCATCTCATTTCCTGTCCAAACCTTCACTGTCCTATCTCATTAAAGCCCCCCAAAAAGAAAGATGGATATCTTTAAAAAAGATAAGAGTGGAGTAAAGTAAAGATAGTCAAGCAACCCATTACTTGCTGACTTCAAATTGCAATGAGTCTGTTATGTTAAATGACCGGACTACTTGCGGAATGATATGAAAGATGTGAATCAGAAGCACAAAACCCGTTGCCAGCGGTCAATATCTTTCCGCAGCTGTGAATATCAAGAATTATCAGACCTGCGAACGTTGGGGTGGCCCATTCAAATCAACTGAACTTTTTGGAACATTCTGAAGAGCCGTATAATAATACAAAGGGCATTGCTAAATAAAGTAGCGGAAAAAAAGTTAAGAAAACTTTTTTTTTAAGAACAGCTTATTAATATTCACTCTCAAAAAAGCGTAAAAGGGTCTAAAAGGCCTTTACCCTTGAAGTGCTCCCGTGGCCTTTTTTAACACAGCAAAAACAACATGGCCTCACTGCACCTACTTCCCCTTTGAAGCCCGCACTAAAATCCATTATTGTTAGCTTGCTTTTTTTTTGCCAGGAGATCACAAAGTGCATGCCACCTTCATTAGGAGTGGGCTAAGTCTTCAAATAGCTCACAATTACTAGGGCCCGGAGAGAACATACAGAAGTGTACACGGGAGGGTGAAATGTCAGCGTGCCCATTTTCCTTTCATTGCATTGGCAATTTCCTATGAATGGTGAAAGAATGGGGGCATTGGAAGAAAAGTACCCCTCAGCAGGA
The DNA here is from genome assembly GCF_900700415.2 of Clupea harengus. NCBI lineage: Eukaryota > Metazoa > Chordata > Actinopteri > Clupeiformes > Clupeidae > Clupea > Clupea harengus. The sequence goes on from NC_045171.1 coordinate 7,763,793, forward strand.
AGAGGGAGGGACAAGGTTCTTGTATCCAGGCAGCAAAGGCCAATCACAGGGAGCGATCTGCTGTAGGGGGCAAGCAAAAGCCAATCAGAGGGAGCGATCTGCTGTATGGGGCAAGCAAAGGCCAATCAGAGGGAGCGATCTGCTGTAGGGGGCAAAGAATGAGGGGATCCGCTGCGTCGAAGGGAATCGTGTTCACCGATTTTGTTCACATACGTCAGAGGTGGCTTGTAAAACGGTAGCAGTGCAAAACGGTAACACGGTTATATCCACTGTTGCCTATGCTTTTTTCAGTTTTTGTGTCTATGGTTTACTTTTATTGTATTTTCTAATGGTGTTTTTAGCCCATCCCTTGAATGCGTGTCCGTGGGTGTGCATTGTGACGAGGCACACTTTCTCTGCTCTGTCTTTCCTGCCCGACCTGACAGGTAGGCTGGACTATTTTTTGGGGGGCTTTTTCCCTTTAATTGATAGTGCAGTGAAGAGTGGGACAGGAAATGAGAGGGAGAAGAGGTGGGGAGTGGACAGGAGAAATGACATCAGGCCAGATTCGAACACGTGTCCTCCATGAGCGTCAAGCCCGAATGTGGTCAGGGCTACTGCTTGCGCCACAGTGCTCCCCTGGCTGGAGTTTTTCAATCTTCCAGGGACAACATGAGCGATGCACGGAAGGACGGATCGGCTGCATGTTGCGTGGGAGAGGACAGCATGCATCACACACAAACAAAACGCAACATCCGTGTGTGTCTGATGAAGTGGGAGGGAAACAAGGGCCCTTGGTGCTTGTGAGAGAGCTGTGATGGGGAACATGAATGGGGAGGAGGCAGAGGTGTGAAAGCCTGAGGAGGAGAAGAGAAATCTGCGGCAAGAACGGAGGAAAAAGTGAAAGGTACATTAAAGATACAACAGTGCAAGAAAACACTCAGGTGCTGGGAATCACTGAGGAGGGAGAGGAAGGAGAAGACATATTGGAAAACAAACTGGAAAAGAAAGAAAGACAGAAAGAAAGAGGGATGAATAAATCGAACGAAAGAAAGAAGGATAGAAAGAGATAAGAGGGAGACATATCTGTAACCTGTGCTCTCTCTGCAGTGGTGGCACTGAGATCTGAGTGTGTGTGTGTGTGTGTGTGTGTGTGTGTGTGTGTGTGTGTGTGTGTGTGTGTGTGTGTGTGGTTGGGGGCTGGAGAGCAGATTAAGCTCTTGGACATGCATTTGGGGCTGAGTCCTCTTGTGTTTCTGTGCACCGCCAGATAAACACTTCAAAGCAACAGCCTCATAAGCAGGAAATAAAAAAGAGTGGAGGGGCCATCGCTTTGTGCCAGGAAGGGATTGACATTGAATAAGAATAAGAAGCAAGTGGCAGGAGGTGGACACTTTACTTGAACCCTGCATAAGACTGACATAACCATATCATAAACATGTTATGAACCCTGCATAAGACTGACATAACCATATCAGAAACATGTTATGGCATATATGCTTGCTCTCTCCTGTCATGACAGTAAAAGTCCATTGTTTCCAAGGTGTAATGTTACCTAAGTTCAGTAATTGTGATTTATAATTTTAGACGCCATAACAGATTATATCACGTGCTAAAAGATGATTTCAGATTGGAATGGATTGTTTGAACATTGAAAAATGTTTAAAATGTATAAATAACTTCACTATGAAATGAAGTACTTCATCACTCTTTCACTCTTTAGATGGATGGCTGTTCAGTCTGACAGCCCTATGATTTTTTATTTTTTTTAAACGATTTCCATTTGTGTGTATGTGAATGTGTGTGACTACCTATATATGTGGGCATTATCACGAGTGTGTCTGAGTCTGTTTCTGAGTGTGAGTCAGCTCCTTCACACAGCTATGTGATTGCATGGGGCCCAGTAGAGCCCATGAGAAGATGATGGTAGGAGCAGAAACACAGAGATGGGAGGAAAAGCTGCGAGGACAGACATGAAGGTCAGCATGCTGGGTATCCCTCCATGGCACAGCACTGTGAAAGGGATTGTGGGATTGTGAAGCCATTAATGAAATTACGCAGCTGGCTCTGTCTCCCCACTGATCACTGCCCGAGCCCTGATCCCCCCCCCCCCCCCCCCCCGCCATCGCAAGGGCACAGGCGGCTTTGGCAAATGAACATCCACTACCATTGGCCGTGCTCCGATGCCTCCAACCAATTAGGAGAGCGAACACACTGTGTGTGAGCGTGGCATGAGTAATGTGCACGTTATGTTTCGCAGTGTTTCACATAAATTAAAACTTACAGCGCGAGGCACGTGGAGGGTGTTTGGAGAAAGGTCTCGCACACACCCCCTCAGGCTCTGCTCATGATGAGACTCGGTGAAGGCTTGCAGAGAACATCCCCTCACACAACCTTTGGAGACTTTGAAGTCTCAGGACAGCTATTATGGTGAATTGCTGTTTGTGCCTACTGCATATAATGGTTTACTTGAATAACCATACCATAAATATGTAAGGGCAGATGCGTTGTGATGTGACAGTCATGTTGCCATAATGGGCAATAATATATCATTATAATATATCATAACAAGCCTCTAAGAATATACAAATGGTAATAAGCTGTCAAACCATCACTGGAAATAAACCTTTTTTTAAACATTTGATAGTGTATGACATCTGTCATGACATGTTTGCAACATGATTATGAGCATCATAACAGAGGGTTCAAATGAAGTGTTATCCAACACTATTATTTTATGCCATGTATAAAAACATGCTACAACCATTAGGTGCTTGGCTAATTCAGACGGATATGTGCTAATCTGCACCATTAGCATGCAAATTCACAGCCAGGACAGCCAATTCCCACCATCGTCCTCCTCCTCCTCCTCACTCCACGGCAACAGCACCTCTAACAAACGCGTGTGGGGATGGAGGAGGGTGTGAATTTACCCTTCGTGTACGTGTGAGAGTGAGAGTGTGCATGTGTGTGTATACATGAGTTTGAGTGCGTGTGTGTGCATGTGTATGTTTGTGTGTGTGTGTTAGTGTGTGTGTGTGTGCGTACATATGAGTGACTGTTTGTGTGTGTATGTGTGTGTGTGTGTGTGTGTGTGTCTGCAAACACATGCGAGTGTGTCTTAATTTATGTGCGTGTGTGTGTGTGTCTGCAAACACATGCAAGTGTGTGTCTTAATTTATGTGTCTGTGTCTGTGTGTGTGTGTGTGTGTTCTTTATGTGCGTCCTTATGGGGCCACCGTGTGAATTGTAAAGGTTGACACTGTGGAAACTGGAGTCTGGTAAGGCTTCACACCCCTCACACTGCTGCCCCTCTCCAGTGAGCTCCATGCACATCATTAAGAGAGCGTTTAAGGCTGGAGCCGGCACTGAGCACTATGAGGACTCATAACAGGGTCCTCACAGTCCAACAAGGACCATCTCAGAAGAGCCCATTCCCATAGCAAGGTCAACCCACACCTTTTTAATTGCGAAGCCAGAAATAACCACGGAACCATGGGAAGTGTATGTGTGCGTATGTTGGCGGGCGGGGGGTGTCGTCGGTCTGCAACACCTCGCCTACCAGGTCCCAGCATATGCTCCTGGGTAGTCCTGGGAGAGACCACGGCCTACAGTTCGCAGGAAGCACTGCAATGGTCTCGCAGCTGGAATATAATCACGGATCAGAGGGCTGAGTTATTTATTCACTTCCTTTCAGCAGTCCACACAGACCTGCGTCGCTGTCAATTACATGGAGAGGGCTGGGGCTGCTTTGTAGTCACCAAATGCCCCGAGGCTTCCAGAGGATTTTCAAACAAGAAGTCCACCAAGAACCAATTAGTCATTTGATGAAGTCCACCATCCTGGTGCCTTTTTCAGTCTGGATAATTGTGTGTGTGATACAGATGAAATGTATTCTCTGGGGCTCTGATCTTAGCCTGACAAAGAATAATGCTGACAAATATACACTTGTTTTGTCATGGGCTTGTATTTGCCGAAAGCATTTCATTTAAAGTTCATATAAAGGAAATGGGTAAACAAGCCGATAACACCGCACTAAACATAAGACTAAACGCATACAAACAAAGAAAAGAAAGTAAAACGTTTCAGGCACAAATCAACTCATGCCACATAAGCTAATGGGAGGATTTATAGTTTTCTTTTTTGTTGTTTTCTAATTTAACATCCAAGACATCCGTTCATTAACTGACTAGAATTACAGAGCTGGCTACATTAAGATGCACGCTGAGCCTGACAAGTATTAAGTACTCTCCCCTCCACGGTCCCTGGCAGTCATTGGACCCATGGGCACACTTCATCCAGCGTAGGCCCTACCCTTGCATAATTAGCCACACCCTGTCTGAACGGGGAACAAAAGCTGCATCTCATCCTTCCCACTTCATCAAAAAGAGGACAAAAAGAAAAAAAAGAGAGACCTGGTGGACAGCACGCAGGCAGGACGTCCACAGTTAAGAGGGACAGCTTAGCTCTTAGTGTGACATCGGCCCAGAAAGATGCCTTCAATCGAGCGTGTCCCGAGCTGATCGCGAGCGAGAGGCGACACCACGGGCTCCAAGATGGCTAGGTTAGGGAGGCTGCCCATTGGCCGGTTTGCTTCTCATCTATCTGCCTACTCAGTGGGCCGCCCTCCTCACCGCCCAGCCTCCTCATCCTCTGGGACGGACAGCGAAAGGAGGTTAAACGCTCGCTTGTGTTTTCATTTTGTTTGATGGGGGGGCATAGTCATGAGCGCAGTGTTTTTGCTTCTCGGGTGGAAGGGAGAAGAGGAATGCAAAGAGAATAAGAGGAATACAATTAAAAGAGAGGAAGATTTGACAACGGGGTGACAGCTAGGGTGGATAGGATAGAAGAAGAAGCGACAGGGGGCGTAGAGAGAGAGAGGAGAAAATGAGAGAAGAGGAAGAAAAAAGAAAGGAGGAATAAAGGACAAAATAAATGCCCGCTCGGCATTCAGAACACTCAGCTGGCCGCCCTTTTACCCGGGTGCACAGTGGAGTGTGCCCCCTCCCTCCGAACCAACACACACACACACACACACACACACACACACACACACACAAACACACAAACACACACACACACACACACACACACACACACACACACACACACACACACACACACACACATATATATTAACACTCACACACACACACACACACACACAACTGCATATACACACCCACACACGTACGGAGGGGTCCACCAGGCCTCTGAGGCGTGACAAACAGCAGCCACCTCATGCCAACCGCCAAAACACAAAGGCAGCCCCAGGTTCAGCGGGGCACACTCTCTACCCACCAATGAACAGGTGACAGCGTGACTGCTTTCTGCTGAGCAGAGCGCAAGAGGCAGGGGAGGAGGAGAGAGAGTGAGAAGAGAGGGGGAGAGAGGGGGAGAAGAGAGGAGGGGGAGAGAGTGGGAGGCAGGGGAGGAGGAGAGAGAGAGAGAGAAGAGAGAGGGAGAGAGAGAGGCAGGGGAGGAGGAGAGAGAGGGAGAAGAGAGGGGGGAGAGAGAGGGAGAAAAGAGGAGAGGGGGAGGAGGAGAGAGAGTGAGAAGAGAGGGGGGAGAGAGGGAGAAAAGAGGAGAGGGGGGAGAGTGGGAGGCAGGGGAGGAGGAGAGAGAGGGAGAAGAGAGGGGGGAGAGAGGGGGAGGCAGGGGAGAAGGAGAGAGAGGGAGAAGACAGCGGGAGAGAGAGAGTGTGAGAGAGAAGGGAGATGAGCAAGAGGAAGAGCAAGACAGAGAGAAGCGAGTGAGGTCAGAGCAACTCAGATAAAAAGAGGGGGGCAGAGAGAAAGAAAGAAGAGAGAGAGAGAAACAAGTAGAGCTAAGAGAGAGAGAGAGAGAGAGAGAGAGAATCAAGCAGACAAGCAGAGAAGGAGAGAGTGAAACAAGTGGGGAGAGAGAGAGAGGGAGTGAAAAAAATAAGGAAAAAAACCCACAGTGCAATTTAGCCCAGGGGGACATAGGTAGTTTGATGAGACAATTGTCCAGATCACGTACCAGCTGGGAGAGAAGCATGGATAATAGGCCTTTAATCAGAACTATTACTATCAAATCAGACTGGCCAACTGCTGGCTACACATGCTGTCCTCAGGCTCCCGGGGCATGTCTCTCCATACAGGGATGGCTGCTTCCCGAGTGTGGATAAATCTTAGGTATGTTGTGTCCTTCTGAGTGTGGCTAGATCTTATGTATGTTGTGTCCTTCTGAGTGTGGCTAGATCTTATGTATGTTGTGTCCTTCTGAGTGTGGCTAGATCTTATGTATGTTGTGTCCTTCTGAGTGTGGCTAGATCTTATGTATGTTATGTCCTTCTGAGTGTGGCTAGATCTTATGTATGTTGTGTCCTTCTGAGTGTGGCTAGATCTTATGTATGTTATGTCCTTCTGAGTGTGGCTAGATCTTAGGTATGTTGTGTTTTTCTGAGTATGGCTAGATCTTAGGTATGTTGTGTTTTTCTGAGTGTGGCCAAATCATAAGTATGTTATGTCTTTCTGAGTGTGGCTATATCATAGATACAGGTGCAGATAAGTGCCTCCTATTCATACATTTCCCCTGTCAACATTGTGCTGTTGTGTTGCTATAGGATGTTTTTTTAATAGAGAAGATAGAGTGCTATTATCTGACATGAGGTTTTTATCCGGAGGAAGGAGAAATTAAGGGGTCTAGTCTTCAGTGAAGTGTCTTCAGTGATCTTTGTATTGGTCGCCATGGCAATGTCATGGGTAAATTCTACAGAAAGTCTCCTAAGCAAAAAGAGTAAACAGTATACCAAGTACTTTTAATCATTTTTGTGTGTGTGCATGCGTGCCTGAGTGTGTGTGTGTGTGTAAGAGGGAAAGAGGGCAGGAGAGAGGGAGAGAAAGGAGAGAGTGAGGAGTGAGAGAGCAGGAGAGAGGAGTGAGGGAGCACATTTAATTTCCGTCATTTATTTGTAATACCCTCCAGCTTCTGTTTTTTGCCTTTGATCTTCAGAAGCCCAGATTTATTGTGATACCCCAACAGCACACAGAATCAACAGGATTAAACAATAAATAAAATGTGTGACCTGACAAGCCAATTCCACATCAAAACAGAAAGCTTGATGCATGTGTGTAACGGAGGAAGAGATAGAGTGTGTGTGTGTGTGTGTGTGTGTGTATGTGTGTGTGTGTTTATCTGTGTGTGTGTGTGTGTGTGTGTGTGTGTGTGTGTTTGTGTGTGTGTGTGTGTGTATGTGTGTATGAAAGGGAGAGATAGAGAAAAGAGAGAGAAAAATGTGTCCTGACATAGGACCTTAGGCAGTTGAACTGGCTCCATTTAACTCATTCCAAAGCGAAAGACCAACACAAACAATCTATTTACAGCCTGAATACTACAGACGGGAGAGTGAACAAAGATGTGTGCAATGTGAGACAGGTCTGGAGCAGGCCTACTCGGCATCATTCTAATGCTTCTGGAGCCCTGAACAGGCAAAACAAATAGAGCTTAATTGGTTAGTTTCACCCAACAAACGTTCAGAAATCAAAATGAATTTGGCACAGTTGAGGTAGGCAAAGGGTGGGTACAATGGTTGACCGGTCCTTGACGGCTGCGTTTCAAGGATGCTACGTCAATGAATCCCGCCGTATGACTATTCCGATGTCTAGGATCCTTCAAATTCTACCAAGTACCGAGTCCTTCGTTCAGGGAATTTCCAAGGACACAGTTGGAGTATCCTCCGCATTCTTAAAGCACCAACAATCCAATGTACCAGGGCCTTTAAAAAAATAAAGTAGCGTGAATTTCCAATGACACACACCTGCACACTCGCTAGACTGTTCTATTGTTTGTTATCTGAACGCTAGGAAGGAGTCTTGCCTAGCCTCTGAAGGACCCGACTTGTAAGGACTCGGAAGGACCCATCCTATCAAGGAAGCATCCTTGACTTTGAGAAACACCCAATTTTTCAATACAGGTGCAAGCCAGACTGTTTACATGGAGACTTTTCTCTCAATCTGTCCAGTGAAGTAATTCCCACTTAAAGCCCTGATTTTGATGCTAATATGCTGTTTTGGCGTCGTGGGGGAATAGGAGGCGATATTGTTAATACGGCAAATTCGTAGCAACTGTTAAGATGGCTCCCTAAGCAAGGGATACTCAGCACTCAGTATTCTGTAACATGCTGTTTCATGTGGGATTGAATGAGACACACAGACTTTGTTGAGATTGCCTGTGAGAAAGTGAAATTTTCTTCCCCTTCTCACCGTCTCATGTGGAGTTTGGCCCTGGTGTGGACTCCCCCGCCACAATGGTTCGATCCGGGCTCCCCCACCATAGTGGCTGGACCCGGGAGGCCAAATTGGCTCAAGTGAACTCAGCTAGCGGCCCCTATTTAAAGGGCGCCTCATGTTCATGAGGAGAGACTTTTCTTACCACTGGAGATGGCCATGGGAGAACTTAACGAACAGGCATGAGAGAGACTGTGAAAGGCGTTTGCGTGGAAAACACTTCCTTGCTGTGAGGTGAAGTGTAATTGTATCTAGCTGTGTGGATACTAACTGGTGCTGTGAAGAGGTTCCTTCTGAACCTGTGCTTTGTCAATGTGTTCCTCCTGAACCTGTGCTTTAGCAATGTGTTCCTCCTGAACCTGTGCTTTTTCAATGTGTTCCTCCTGAACCTGTGCTTTATCAATGTGTTCCTCCTGAACCTGTGCTTTATCAATGTGTTCCTCCTGAACCTGTGCTTTGTGTAGTGAAAATGTTCCTTCTGAACCTATGCGTTGAATATGGTCCATGTGACCTGTGAACAGTTAGTCTGTGCCTAGCAGTCTCTATGATATGCCTAGTTCTCCTTATGTCTGTAGCACTTTGAGTGTGGCCATCTTTTGTGTTTATAAATGTGTGTTTGTTTATTGTATGGACCTGTTTCGGGGTTGATCTGAAAGAATCCCCAGGGAAATAAATAAGAATATATTTTTGTATACAAGCCACCATCTCCTGCACCCTTCTTCCCAACAACACCACTCAGTCCAGCCGCGACCTCCCAAAACAACGTGGGGTGACCGTCCGGTCCCTCACATTGCCGGCTAAGTGTGAATGGTAATTTGATTGTTTTGTATCTTGCATTGTTGAGGATTCCGTGTGAGGGCTTACACAACAGAAACACTTTTAAAAAAATGATCGTGGGAGTCCGATTAAACGTGGCCATTTCATGGCCATAACTTGTGGATCTCTGACCAGCTTGAAGAAAGAACAGCCACCTAGTGGTGGTGGTGTTCTGCCGCAGTTTAATCTCCCACCCTCAAGTCAGAGATGAGCTGTCAATCAGGGACCCAGCCCAGGTGAAGCCTCACTATCGCTGCCGGGGCAACAGCTGGGGCTGGAGCTGATCGATGGAGCTCCTGCAGCATGGAGCAGCCTCGATAACCAGTCCAAACTCCATCCCAGCGAGGACCCAGTGGCCAGACAACCTCAGACAGGCCAAAGAACCAGCAACCACAGCAGCAGTAGCAGCAGCAGAGACAGGGCAGACGAATGATTCAATAAAGGACTCAATATGGCCTCCGCCCAGTATGGATCCCTCTCTTTTACACTGCTTAGTGTGGAGTTTTTAGCTTTCGGGAACATGACTTGGCGTTGGTACCGGCTGCCACATTTCAATGCCACTCACGGTCTGACAACGCTGAGTTAAGAATTCATTTTCACCTGGGTGAGTGGTTGCGGAGGATTTAATCTTGGGCTCTGTTGAACAAAAAGTTGGGTGATCAATATTCATTTCAAAGTGTAAAAACGAAAATTTGGCTTGGCGTCTAGCTCATGTGTGAAACTAGCAATGATGATTTTTTGATGAAAATGTAGTTTCTTTTTCAAAAAGCGCAACGTTTATCTAGTAGTGTGGAAGATGGGGAAAAGTATCAAAACAAAACGTCACTAAAACAAAATGTTTTAACCTTTCAACAGTTTCAAAATATCCCCAAAATGTCTGAAGTGGTTTCGTCTGGATTTGCAGAGACAAACTCAAGCCTTTGGATTCGTCGGCATCCTCCGAGAGCTGCCACATATGGCGCGGGCAACACCGCAAGTCTCCCCTGGCAACACTTCCCACGGATACATCTGTGGCCGCTGAGCCGTGGCCGACGTAAGTGGCTGAGCAGGTTTCGCCACCCTCCGTCCGCCTCAGCCCGTGCCACTGCTGCCATGCGGGCGAGTCGGAGACGAGGTGCCCACCGCCAGCGCTTCACGGGGATCTTTCTGTACAGCGCTGACTGGATGTCACCCAGGATGTGCTGAGACTTCCTCGCCCTTATGTGTGCCACTGTGCCATTCCTGCATCTCCAACCTTCCAGAGTCATTCATAAGACTCGTGCCTCGGCTTTGTTAAGGTCAAATGCCTCTGCATGGGAGATAGCTACGAGTCGCGAAGAGAATAAATAGAGACCTAACAGATGAAATGACAAGAGCCAGACCGTACTTGCAGCACGTCTATTCTTCCTTGTTCATTCTCTCCTGATTTTAGTCAATTTATGAAGGAGAAAGGAGAGGAGGAAGGCTTGAAGCTGATCAATGCGAGATCAATAGAGTTCTGGCCACCTTTCTTAGAGAGAGGCTTTTCTCACTTTAAATTGATTTATTAGGCCTACTGGCTTAGTGTGTTTCTTCAGACCAAACAAATACAGTTTCCTCTCCTCCAGTCTCGACAGCTTCTTGTAATGCTTATAATTCGGGGCGGATCCGAGAGCCAGGCCAGGGGGGGAGAGCCACGCCAGATCGGAGCTCGATCTGCAGCACGGTCGGATGCTGCCTGCATTGTACCGCAGTTTTCTCAGAGGGACACACGTCATTGGACAGGGACGAAACACGGTTAAAACCTGAAGAGCAGAGCGTCGGCTGCAATCTCATCTGATCTGTCATCCTCTCTTTCGGGACCTGTCCACGGCACACGTTAGCATCTCTGTACATTGAAAACGTCCTCACTCTATTTATGCACACGTCCACAACTTGGCACCATCCCCTCACACACACACACACACACACACACACACACACACACACACACACACACTAGCCACTGGTTGATTGACAGCTTGTCCCCGCAGACAGGCCTGTTTGCAGGCACCACTGGGATAGAGGGCAGAGGCAGCCATGCAGAGGATGAGGAGGTAGAACACACACACACACACGCACAACGGCAGATGCTCAGGGACCACACACAGTTTGGATCGTCAGGTGATTGGTGGCGCGGGGCACAAGAGATGAGCTGGAACACATGCGACGCTGGTGAGTGTTTCGCAATCAGAGCCGAGGCGAGCGGGGCCACCTGCGGATCTACGGATTAGCAGGGGATAGGTGAGGGATTACCAGCAAGAAGGCAATAGCTGAGGAACATTAGAGTTTGTGCATGTGTGTGTGTGACCACAGAAAGAGAGCACATGAACGTATATACTGTGTGTGTACACGCATATATGAATACTATACTGTATTTTTGAATGTCTTATTCGTTATGACCATAGAACTACACACCAAAAGTCATGTGTGTAAAAAAACTGAAGGTTTACTCAAATGACTGTGTGTGTGTGTGTGTGTGTGTGTGTGTGTGTGTGTGTGTGTGTGTGTGTGTGTGTGTGTGTGTGTTTCCAATTGATATAGGTTATAGCGGACACACAATGAGAACCAGATGACAGCTCTGGAATCAGGAGGTGCTATTACTTCGCATAATACATAATGTCACAGGAAAAAGAATGTGTGTGTGTGTGTGTGTGTGTGTGATCAGTGTTTGAATCCCTTCCAAGCCCATGTAGGACAATAGGAACTGGTAGGATCACATGTGGTAGCGACAGCGAAAGGGCACACATGGCTTTGCCCTTTCTGACTTGTCAACCGGCATGAGCAAAATGGAGGAAGCATTTCAGGTAATTAACAATACAAGACACTCACAGTGTCAACAGGCCGGGCACACAAACAGAGAGGAGTACAGTGGGTATGGGCTTTCATACATCATTCAGCGCTCCAGTGAGCATCATAAGCTTTATTTAAACTATGCTAACTGTCCCTGGATGATACAAATATAATGTAGTCTATGGAATGGAATCCACTTCCTCTTTTAGGCTGCTAGGAGCCAATACACTCATTCATGTATTCTTGAGTCTTTTAGATTACCCTCCTGTTTCGTGTTATACTCCCACAGATTTAGGACATAGGGAAAACCTATCTAGTCATTATTGCTACTTATTGATGACTGTAACTACTGTATTATACCAGTTTAAGTGTGACTGTAAAATGAACCTGATGTCTGTTCAATGAAGTAAAGTTTCTGGACACTATACTATATCTGGTGCTATATAAATAAAGTTGTATTATTATTATTATTATTATTATTATTATACACTATCCTGTGATTTGCTGCTGTGTGTACCAACTGACTCTTGGTCTTTGTGACTCACCTTGTCTGGAGTACTCGTCCGCCTCATGGTGCACCAGGTCGGACACACAGCCACCGTAGTGCAGGTGGGAGTCGTGGTCGTAGGCCTTGAGCGTCTCGCTGGAGCTGTAGGACTTCTGCGTGGGCACGCGGCACTCCTCGTTGTCCAGCGAGGACGAGGTGAACTGTAGGTCCTTGCCCGCGCAGCGCCCCCTGGTGAGCGAACGATGCCGGCGGTCTTTCAGGTCCATGGCGGCCGAGTGGCAGAAGAGGAGAACGATGGAGAGCGTGGGCGGAGGAGGAGAAGAGAGAAGGAGGACCAGAAGAAGAAGAGGAGGTGGTGGAGGAGGAGGAGGAGGAGGTGGGTGGGGAGGAGAGGGGAGAGGCAGTCAGTCAGATGGCCTGACTGCTCCGCCGGGGGTGGGGACAAGTGGAAGAGGTCGCGATGTCAGCTTAGTTCTTCACCTGCAAGAGGGGGGGGGGGGGGCAGGGGTGGTGGAGAGAAGGAGAGAGGTCAAAGGTCAAGTGGTGTAAGAGGAAGAGGAGATGAATATTTCCTCAGTGGTGAGCGGCAGCAGCAGCAGCACCAGTGGCAGTCATAGAGTGACTTTGAAATGCGACTGTACAAAATCCACCACCCCCCCGCCACCCCACCCCTCCTTATCTTCCTTACATTGTTGGCGGTGGCAAGTAAGATTAACATTCCCCTTGAATAATGGACAAGATCCTTTCAGCAGGATCATGAGCCGACTGTCTTGGGTATAAAGGAAAATGAAATAGGGAGGGATAACCAAATTGCTGCCAG
>NC_045171.1:7781957-7791957 GCF_900700415.2 Clupea harengus
CACACAAACATTTGTGCACTTCACACATGTACATATGTACACGTGCACGCGCACAAACACACACACACACACACACACCCACACACACAAACGCACACACACAGACAGACAGAGGGGTCTTTATGGTCATGATATAATGACTGCACTCAGTTTGTGGTTATCTCCATGCAGAATGTGCATAAGGAAATGGATCAGTGGGTGACACAGGGGGGCACAAGAGAAGCACACACACACACACACACACACACACACACACACACACACACACACACACACACTCTAGAGCAAGCTGACCATGAAATCACAGCAAAGTGAAAAATGTAATTGGAAAACGATATGAAGGTTTCAAATTAGCACCGAAAAACATTACAGACTAAAAATTAGCACAGCCAGTAGCCAGTTCTCCATAGCCCCTAAAGAGGAGGGTGAAATAAAAGCTTTAATTTGTCTTATATTTTTTTCTTGTTCTTTTTTTAATTACATGCTGCTGTTCTGAGGCTGGTGTGTAATCAGCTGTGCCATCAGCACCCAGCATGAAGTGTGCCGCCGTTGTCATCCGAACTCCGCAAATGAACGCCGCTGCTCCCCACCCTTCGCAACGCAGTTTGAGTCACATCGGAGAAGATAACGTGCCCATCAACACGTTACATCCAGCAGGCAACAGAGGCGTGTTAGAAAGGGAGGCGAAAAAATGTAACGACAAATATAACAAACAAACACGCTGACCGAGAAACAAGCCAACCGAGCTTAACTGCCTCTGGAGCGGACCGAAAAAACCCATCCCCAAAACGTGAACGCATCTGACTTTGCCAGCTTTTCAACGCAGAAAGAAAAACAAAAATAAAATCGAATCAAATGAAGCCGTCACCAGCTTGTGATCGGAGGGAACAGGCCAGCGTCGGAGGGTGCTGCGACTCCCAGTAAACACGACCATTACAGACAGTGAGGGGCCGATTTATTTGTGCTTCCTTCCCTCGCGCCGCTTGTTGTTATGGGGTGGGGGTCGTTTGCATGATGATGCATCGGAACTGATTGAGGCGAATTGAAATAACAATGCCCACACTCAGGGTGGGAGGCATGCTATAAACACTGCCCCGGGGGGACAAACTGCTCGGAGGAGAAGTGTTCGACTGCTGAGCAAATTACCCTGTTTTTCGCCTCCCAGCTCTATTTTGGAGTTGAGGGGAAACAGACAAACAAACAAACAAACAAAAAAAAAGACAAAAGAAAACGCGAAAAAAAAGAACAGAATTATCTGCTCGGTTTGGGTGTGGATGCACACAGCAGTGTCGGCGGAGTAAAAATAAAAACGCTCTTGGAGTATCTGATCGTAACAAAACAAGGTTTTCACGCCATCGTTTCAACTTCGGGCACAGCACACAGCCTGGTGTGGGCGGAGGAGAGTAAAAGAACTACGAAATCCCAGGAGGCCCAACTTCTACTTCTGGCTATCTGGATCCCCCATCCAGGGCGCCCCATTGACACAGCACATGAAGAGCAGAGCCCTCCTCATTACCAGATGCAGTGAAGAAGTGCCTCCCCAGTGGAAGTGGCCTACAAAAGCACATCACTGTTTCCAGCCGGTGTCGTGCTGGCATGCGTCTCCTTGCGTTCCCTCACTCCCTAGCCCCTCTTCCAGGTATAAGGAGAGGAGGTCTCCTCTCTTCCCCTCTCCTCTCTTGGATAACTTCCTTTTTCCAGGTTATACTTTTTCTTCTTATCTACTTCATTCCAATTTCAAGCAGCAAGGGAAGAGAGGCATTTGCCGTCCTGACACACACACACACACACAACGGAGTGTTCACACATGCGGGTAAACAAACAAATAAAAAGGCTGGTTTAAATAAATAAAGGTGCCACCAGGTGTCCAAACAAGCCTGATGAAAACGCAGCGGAGCCCTGCACTTAATTGACTCCCATCGGGATGAAACCCGCTCACAGCTCCTCTTCCAGAGAGAGGAGAGAACACACAGCATACGGAGGAAATATCTGTGTGTGAACCGACAAACCTCTGACTCGGACATAGAGAGAGAGAGAGAGAGAGAGAGAGAGAGAGAGGTATATGAGTGTGTGTGTGTGTGATAGAGATAGAGAGAGAGGTAGGGAGGGAGAGAGAGAGGGGTAGGGAGGGAGAGAGAGAGGCAGGGAGGGAGAGAGAGAGAGAGAGGTAGGGAGGGAGAGAGAGAGAGAGAGAGGTAGGGAGGGAGAAAGGTAGGGAGAGAGAGAGAGAAAGAGAGAGGTAGGGAGAGAGAGAGAGAAAGAGAGAGGTAGGGAGGGAGAGGGATAGAGAGGGGAAGTGCAGATGGCGTATAGACCTGAGTCCTGGGCTGCTGCTTTTGAAAACTGACATGAGATTTTAATTACTCTCGCTGTGTCCCACCTAGTGATGAAGACAATCCTCAAATTGTGTGGATTTTTATGACGCAGCGGGCGGCTTGGAGGCGGTGGCTAAAACACAGAAACACACACACACACACACACACGCGCACACACATAGACGTTGTGAGACACTCGATTGAGATTTTAATGAGCGAATCCTTTTCCAGGCAAGGGTCATTAATCATGTCCGATAGAGAGGGGGGTGGTGGGTGTTGCGTTGGGGGTGGGGGTGGGGGGGGGGGGGGGTGGTATTGGTGCAGGGCAGGGGCAGTGTGTGAGGATGGCACAGGTTCAGCTGGAACTCAGCAGCCATTTTGTGTCCAAACAAAAAGACGCCTGCCAAAGACAGGACGGCTAGGCAGCAAACAGCTCCAGGCCACACACACACACACACACACACACACTCATATACCTCTCTCTCTCTCTCTCTCTCTCTCTCTCTCTCTCTCTCTCTCTCTCTCTCTCTCTCTCTCTCTCTCTCTCTCTCTCTCTCTCTCTCTCTCTCTCTCTCACTCACTCACTCACTCACTCACTCACTCACTCACTCATCTGTTTCTCTCTACACCCATAACTTTCTCTCATTTTCTCTTTCAGTCAGTTTCTCCCTCTCTCACACACAGACACACATATACCCTCTCCCTCTCTCTCTGACACACACATACCCTCTCCCTTCCTCTCTCTGGCACACACACTCACACACACACACACACACACACACACACACACACACACACACACACCCTCTCCCTCTCTCTGACACTCACACACGCACATTACACACACTTTTTGTCTCTCTTCCCCCCTCCCTGTCTTTTTCTTATGCATCACTCTATCTTTCTCTACCCCCCCCTCCTCCTTCTACTCCTTCATTCTGGCTGACGTTTCTGCACCTCCTCCTCTATAACTCTCCTCCAGTATAACAGTGGCACTCTTTCAAAAAGAGAGCGAGCGAGCGCAGAGAGCGCGCGCCGGCCTATAATACTTTATCCATTAAGCACTGTTGCTGTTCTGGCCAATGGTTTCATGACTGAATGACTCTTTTATAACCCACTCCAGAGATGAGGACGAGAAACTGCTGGGTGTTTGCATCCACTTTATGATTGTTCCGATATTTTTTTTATGTGTTGCTTGGCTTGTGTTTTCTTTTTTTTTTTCTTCTCCCCATCGGTTGATTTACAGGCTCTGTCATCAGAAGTCACTGATACTGGGCCTGGAGCGAGAGTGTATTAGGGCTTAACAACACTTCCCCTCTCTCCCTCTTTCTCAATCCGCTTTCTTCCTCCTCGATCATCCTCTCTTCTCTCACTCCTCTATATGCAAATGAGATCAACAACTCTCTCTCTCTCACACACACACACACACACACACACACACACACACACACACACACACACACACACTTCCTTTTCCGCCTTCTGCCGTGTAATCTTGCGGCTTCACAAAGCAGCGCAACAAGAGCTGCTGTTTATTAGACTAATCCCCAAATCCACATTCTGCCCTGCTCCAAACTCCTTAATCTGCCACAAAAACAAAGAGCTGCGAGCCGACTGCCACCTCTGAGACGCCCAGACACACGGCCTCCACCCGCCACTGAGGCTCGCTGGAGCCTCCACCTGCACTGGAGCCTAAGTGTAAACAATCCACACACACACACACACACACACACACACACACACACACACACACACACACACACACACACACACACACACACACACACACACACACACACAGTAATTAAGGCCAGGCTCTAGGCGGCTACGGGAAACCAATACAGAGAGAGAGAGGGAGAGGGAGAGAGAGAGAAAGAAAGGCACAGAGTATTGGACGGTATTGGAGGAATAGAGAAACACAAAGAGAGAGAGAGAAGGTGAGAAGGAGACAATGAGGCATTGACCATGGTGTTGAGGTAAGATACAGTATATTTAAGCAGAGAGAAAGATGCAGGGTGTTGGAGCTGAAGGTGTTGGGTGAGACTGTGAGAAAGACGGCAATCATAAAACGCCAATCACCATGTGATGAGTATGTGCTCTGACCAATCACTATGTGATGAGTATGTGCTCTGACCAATCACCATGTGATGAGTATGTGCTCTGACCAATCACCATGTGATGAGTATGTGCTCTGACTGCCAATCACCATGTGATGAGTATGTGCTCTAACCAATCACCATGTGATGAGTATGTGCTCTGACCAATCACCATGTGATAAGTATGTGCTCTGACTGCCATACCATTGAGCCTGGCTCTTTGGCGTTGCGGTCAGAGTGCAGGTTTGGTACCCTGTAGACCTGGGTTCATGGCTGGGTGGGGTGACTGCTCTCTCCCTTCGCTACACACCAAAAATAAAAACACCAAAACGGTAAAAGGCCAAGTGACAGACCGGCGTATGGTGGGCCAGTCAATATAACATCATCCACAGAACACATCAACTCAACTGAGGAGCTGAAGCTCATTAAACATTGCTTAACTTGTTGCCCCCTGTGTACGTGAGTGTGGTTTGATGTGTGTGTGTGTGTGTGTGTGTGTAATGGTGGCGGTTTCCATGCCAACCTGCTCCCTGACCGCCCTAACCCGTCGTCGTCAAAGTGGAGAATCGCCCGGCATGATTTTACGCAGATCACTGTTTATTATGTGTCTGGTAACATGTTTACGACGATGTCGATGTTTCCTCTACCCTTGAACTGTAAAACCCATAATGGACTTACATTTTCTTTTTTGAAAACAAAATATGGAATCAAATAGTATAGTATAAGTAAGTATATGAAATATGAATGTTGTTTGTTGTTCATAAAACAATATTTGTGTTGTGCTCCATGCAACACCCCCATTCTGAGAAGAAAAACTAAGAAGAAAATAAGTAGGTGGGTAAAATGAGCATTCATGTAAGCCTAACAATACGGTGGGAAATGTAATCTGGGCATATATATTGAATTGGCCGCTGACCCAGGAAGTGGAGCCGGATTCTGTGACTTTTCTCAGCCTCCCCCACAAACTTTCTGTTTTTAAACACCATTACAAGTTTTGCCACGTACTTAATGCTCGGCGCCCTTTTAGCACACCATTAGGAGTGCTAGGCCTCACCTCCACATAATTGTGAGATATTGAGCTATTCCATTTCTCTATGCAAATTTGTACTGCTAGAAAATGGATGGCGGACACTTTTTCTTTTTTTTTTATGTTGTGTTCATTTAAGCAGGGGCCTGTGCGCTTCCTATTTATACGTGGGATTTTTGGCTTGTTAGCTTGGCTTCATTATTTTCATTCCACAGGTTCCTCTACTAAGCTGAAAATTCAACACATTTTTCATTCAACGACATCTTCGAGTTCTCACAGTTTGGTTGCGTCAGGCTTTCGTCTCATTCTATTTACAAACTGGGCCAGTGGCGACGACGGCGGTCTAGACAGTGTCATGACCGCGTAGCTTAGCAACACACATAAAAAAAGAACAACAAAAACAAACTTTGGCGCCATATACTTTCTTTCGCACATCTCAAGGTTCTCACTTGAGGTGCAACCTGCAAAGCCCATCTCCAGGTGTGAACATATGGTCCGCCTCGGCAACATGACCGCACACAGAGTCGGCCAACACCAGACGCCCAACACCCTCACCCCTTCCGCCCCCCATGCCCCAAAAGGCACCATAGAGCTTTGAATAGCAGCAGGCAAAAGAACAGACTAGAGGAACAAAGGAACCTCATCCCCCACACATTCTCTCTCTCTCACACACACACACACACACACACACACACACACACACACACACACACACACACACACATTCTCTCTCTCTTTCACACACACACACACACACACACACACACACACACACACACACACACACACACACACACACGCACACACACTACAGTCACAGGTGCAGTGGCCCACCCCTGAAAAAAGAAACACCTTGATGAGGGTTAAAGAGCCGCTTTTTAACTTTGACATCCTCTAGCAAGAGGGAGAGCTGTGTCATTGTCACTGTTGTCTGTGTAAACCCCAGGGTGATGCTGGGTGAGGGGGAATGTGTGTGTGCGTGTGTGTGTGTGTGTGTGTGTGTGTGTGGGGGGAGTTTATCGTCAACTTGACTTCCGCCTGCCCTACCCCTCTGTGCCACCAGGGAAAAAAAGCCACTGACGGAGCATTATTAAAACAATAAGCTGGTGACAGGCCCATACTTTCCAGCCCGGCATGAGAGGCTAAAGATTAATAAATCAGTGTCAGAACGTGACATTCGTACCATCTGCTGGGGAGAAATATTCAAATGTGCCATAAATGCCAGCGCAAGGTTGGGCGGTGGGGGGGGGGGGGACTGGTATGTGACAAGGAGTAATTAAGGAGGACGACCAGGGGTGACGTGCTGAAGGCCACTCTGTTTTGTGTGGGGGGGAGGGGGGGGGGGGGGGGGGGATTATCAGGTCAGGGAGAGCACATAGCGAGAGAGAACATGCTACGTAGGCGAGATGAGCGGAGCGCTCCTATTTAACCATGGGGAGGGTAAATGACAGACCAGACCGGCTCCTCGACCTCCACACACAGAATAAATGCCACGGGAGAGGCAGTTCCTGGCCAGGAAATGTCAGCGGGACGGCAGCCGATCCCAGGCTCATCAGGTGTATCGCAGGGGGGCAGGGGAGGGGTGTGTGTGTGTGTGTGTGTGTGTGTTTGCCTGTGTGTGTGTGTGTGCCTGTGTCTGTGTGTGTGTGTGTGTGTGTGTGTGTGTGTGTGTGAGTGTGTGTGTGTGTGTGAGAGGACATCCTCTGCTTTACTGTTAAAGCCAGACTACAGGTGTTGCCAACTAAACACAATCTAGCATTATGGTACCCTAACACTCATCATCCACACTGTATAATGCACTCTAATCCCAACCAACATTTAGAATCCATTGCTCATATTGTTAATGGCTGCAATAAGTACAAAGGACTTTATACTGCACGCCATGACCGCATTGTCGACCTAATTTCTAGTACTGTTAAGGGAGTATTCCCCCCCAATGTGTCAATGTACAAACACTCCCGTATAATGCCAGATTGGTTTAACAGCTCTGATGATGTGTTCTGCAACATCCCTAACACTCCTGATGTTGTTTTCTTGGACAAGGTTAAAAGAGAGGTAGTAGTCCTTGAGGTAGCCTGTGTCTATGACCTCTATATGGACATAGCCTTCCTTGACAAGTTGACCAAATACCAGCCCATTGTTGCTAAGATGAGAGACCTAGGCTATACATGTAAGATGGTAGTATTGATATTTGGAAGCCTGGGGCATGTCCATAAGCTTTCGGTCAGTGGGCTACGACTGGCAGGACTTAGTAAGAGACAATCAAAACAACTAGCAAAGTTCTGCTCTGTATAAGCTGTTATAGGTAGTCTTGCTGTTTGGCGTAGGAGATGTTTCTTGTACCCATGAGTCACTAAGCTGTATTCAACCTCTGAGAAATGTTTGAATACTTTCTGTATAGAATATGATTAGTGGATTCAAATAAATCATTTAAATGTGTGTGTGTGTGTGTGTGTGTGTGTGTGTGCCTGTGTGTGTGTGTGTAGAGTGGGTTAAGGGGTTCCTCTTCGACAGTTGTGATGGAGAATCAAATGAAATGACCCTAGTGTGTTGCCTGTTCATGGTCATATGAAGACAGTAATGAGTTCTCTCTCTCTTCTCTCAAAACAAGACAAAATCAGCCGAGTGAACACTGTGATCTTCCTATGATTAGAGGAACTAGTTAATGAACTGATCATTAAGAGACTCAATGGGAGAGAGAGGCCAAGGAATAATGAGAGGGAGAGAGAGAGAGAGAAAGAACGAACATGAAAGTAGAGAATAGAGATCTCAAATACCAGCATTGGCAATCAAAAGCGCCTGTCCTCTGCCTCTCTTCCCAAGATGCCCAGGGGCTCTGGGTCAGCGAACATTCCCGCACAGATGACATCACAATGGGCGAGTGGGGCATGACAAACGAGTCTGGAGGGACTTAATTAACACTCGTCACATGAAGAGGCCAACCGGGAACACATCACCGAGGGCAGGAAGTGGACCCCAGGAAGGACTAGCGTGGTGCCACCGCTGCTCTATAATGGCCTGTTTCGAACACGACCGCGGGTCTGTTACCTCTCAGTGTGTCTTTCTGTTACAAGAACCTTCACAGGATCCTGACAAGTGTGCTGACCTCTGCGATCAGAACTAAAGATACAACTCTGGAACAGTATGCCAGGCCACTATCCTGCTTTATTTGGAGTGAAGGCAGCACAAGTGCTCAGGTATCACTGCGTGTAGTTCTCTCTGTAAGTGTCAATGGAAAACTTTTCTGTAAGAGTTTCCATTCATAAGCCCTTGTTATACAGTAATTATCATTGTAAAACAAAACGTACTTACACAGTCCATACCTGTATTCATAACGCCACTCACAACCAAAAGAAAAAAAAATGTATAGTTAGTGCAATGTCAGTGCTTAAATTACGAGGCACCTATCAGTATAGTTATAGTATACTACATATATATAGTATACAGTATAGTTATAGTATACTATATATATAGTATAAAGTATTAGTTATAGTGTGGTCTTTCTATCTTGAAGGATCTCTGTGTGGCTCCAACTCCATTGAGAACGAGAAACTGACAGAGATGTTGCTGTTGTGTAGAGGATGAATGCTAAAGAGCCACGGAGACTATAGAGAATGTTGTTTTGTTGAACTACAACATGCATCGAGTGTGAGCATCGATTCAGAGGGCCACTTCACTTCTCGCTACGCCAAGTTCGCGTGGCATCAGGAGCATACGGCGTGGCGCTCTCCAAACACGATGCCACACACTCCACATCAAAGGCCCGTCACGGGTGTTCAAGAGCACGCTCAATGACACAGGGCCATCCAGCCAATGAGCTAACACCACACCTAACCAGTCTCCATTTCATCTGAACACACACACACACACACACACACACACACACACACACACACACACACACACACACTTCATACATTGTCACACACAGATACACAGTCACACACAGTTATCCATTCGTATCGGTTTCATCTGGATATTTTCCTCTACCACTCTATTTCTTCAGCTACGTCCGGTGACATTTCATATTTGGTCTGGACATAAGTATCTGTGTTTTAATTCATGTTTTCTCCATGACAGTAACTAACTTACTGCTTATATTATATTATAGTATATTACATAAAATTCTATTATATTATTGTTGAGGATATGTGCATCTGACGGACCCCGCTTATATTTAAGCATACAGCACTTGATTCCCCCAGCTCTTGCGTTTTCTGTCTCTCCCACCATCTCTTTTCCCTCCTTAACTCTCCCTTAACTTCGGTGTCCGTCCTCCCTCCCTCTCAGCTCCTTGCATCATCCATTGTCTCTCCAAGCAAGTTGTCGCCGGGCTGAGATTGCCTTGGGGGCCAATAGACACACAGCTCGGGCTCCAATGACATAGTTCACTGGTCCAATTAAGCATGCTAGATTTAGCATCATTAGCAGAGACATCTTTGGCACGGCGCAGATTCGGAATGAAATGGAGGGTGAAGTGGAGGGGTTTCAACGTCAGGCTGCAGACGACGGCGAGGGAAGGAGAGCGAGGACGGTCTGCCTAAGAGCCTGGAGGAAGACGAAGA
>NC_045171.1:7796957-7799457 GCF_900700415.2 Clupea harengus
CCCAACATAACTCACACGCTTTCAAAACACGGACCAGACCAAACTAAAAGGCAAGCTAGGGGCCGCTGCAATGATCTATAAATCATACGCTAGCACACTGGGTCAAGAACCTGCAGCACTTTTGCTAGACAGAGTGACTGAATGGAGTCTCAATCTTGCTCAGGCTCAGGGCTAATACTAGCTCCAAAATGGCTGATATTTTGGGGGACCAACAGCAAAGCTGCATAGGCAGTGTGTTTCTTCTTTCTTATTCTTATTCAACCATTTTCTTCTTTCCTTTCCTACCATCGGGGTCTACGGCAGCCCCTAGAACCGTATGGTAAAACATTTGAAATGTGGCACGCTGACTGGGGACCGTCCCCTGATACTCATCACCGAGCTTCATGTCTGCACCTCGAGGCCTCTAGCACTAGGAAGAAAGGTCCCAAGACATACCAACTTTTATTTTGAAAACCATTCTTCTGTTGCAGCCTATTGAATTTGGCGGCAAGGCCACCAAACAGGAAGAGAGCTCATATCTAATCTTTGGTCAATTGAGATGAAACTTGCTGTGAGTGCATACAACCATGCCCTTTCGTCATAGTGACATGAAGTTTCCATTGCAACTATATCCTACTGGGCTGCTTGGCCCCCTCATCGCTGCGTGAAGCTACATTTTTCAGAGAACTATTGCTTTATCACAGCGAAATACCACACATTGTACATGACTGACACATTGATCTTTGGGGCTTGAAGTTCAGGAACAAGCTAAACATTTTGACAGGTCCGTAAACTCTCTCCACCAGCCTTTGCTTCATTCACCAGTCTATTGCTGTAGAATTTCAATCACTGCTCGGCCGCCAGTCTCCCTCTACACTTCGCCTTCACTTTTATTTCGCCCTCCCTCTCCATCCCTCTTTCCCTCTCTCTCGCTCCCAGTCTTTTCCTATATCCCTTTCTCTGTTTCTCTCTCTCTCCCGCTCTATCTCTCTCTTTGAGTGTGTCCTTTGGGGAGGAAGCTAATGGAAAGATGAGAGTCAGAGTTTGCATGTGTGGAGACAGAGATAGAGTCTCATCACCCCCTCCACACCCACCCGCCCCTTCCCACGCACGCACCCCCTGCTCAGGCTGCTCTCTCCCAGTCGGATGCGGAGGACACGTCCTCAGGTGCTGGAGGGCTGGCAGAGGGAACGCTGCGATAAGGGACTCCTGATGATGTTATTAGCGCTGCTCGAATGTTACGGCGGGACGCGGAAAAACACACAAACGGGACCGGAGCTCAAGGCAACGAGACAAACAGCGTGCTGAACGACGAAGAGCATCAGGAAGCGAGAGGCCCTACACACAGAACTGGAGTAACAAGAGTGTCCTATTTGTTGGAGTGTGTGTGTGTGTGTGTGTGGGCTCATAAGTGCATGAATATGTGCGTGTGTGAAATCATGTGAGCATTTAAGAGAGAGTGTGTATGTGTGTGTGTGTGAGAGCACATGAGCAAATGAATATATGTGTGTTTGTGAGTGTGTGAAAGCATGTGAGCATTTGAGAGAGAGAGTGTGTGTGTGTGTGTGTGTGTGTGTGTGTGTGTGTGTGTGTGTGTGTGTGTGAGCAAATTGGTGCATGAATACATGTGCCTATGTGTATGTGTGTGTGTGTGTGTGTGTGTGTGTGTGTGTGTGTGTGAGCAAATGGGTGCATGAATACATGTGCGTATGTATGTGTGTGTGTGTGTGTGTGTGTGTGTGTGTGTGTGTGTGTGTGTGTGTGTGACAGCATGAGCACGTGTGTGAGTACGTCTCAGCAGGCATCCATTCTGGGTGTGGCACACTAATGCAAATGGTGTCAGATGAATGTTCTATTTACCAGCGCAGGTGGCTGACGTTAGCAGAATAATGTGGAAATACAGCTCATTAGTCCTTTATGCTCGTTATGAATTGGCTACATGCACCGTTTCAGTGATTTACCTCCAGCAAATTGTGTTTGGTAAGACGCACATGAAATTATTGCTTGGTTACTGTATGCCCAGAGCAATTATTTCCCCCCTGTAAACACTCAATCAATTGTAAAAAAAATGGTAATATATGCCAGTATGAAGGTTTAGGTTTACTCTGATGAGCTTGTTATCGACCACATCTGCTCAGCACCAGGAATCTGTTGGTTTGGTTGTTAGGTAGTTCGTTAGTTAGTCATAAAGGAAATAAATAAATGTGTGATGAAGTTGTCTGTTTCCATGTTTGTGTCGTGTTGGTTCAGCGTGTGGTTTTGGGCTGTGGTGTGTGTGTGTGTGTGTGTGTGTGTGTGTGTGTGTGTGTGTGTGTGTGTGTGTGTGTGTGTGTGTGTGTGTGTGTGTGTGTGTGTACTTCAGAAAGTTTGCTGACAGCCCAGATGTGTGTTAGTGGTGCAGGGGGAGGAGCAGGTTTGTTTGGGTGACGAGTTTCTCTCGAGTCTCCCTGCCTCCATTGTGAAGAAGGGTCCATTACGAAGGGAGTGGAGGAGAGAAAACAACTTCAGGGGCGGAACGAGT
>NC_045171.1:7809457-7819457 GCF_900700415.2 Clupea harengus
AGATGGCATAGGTGGGGAAGGGAGCTCGCGGGACGTATTCTCCTGGGCCCTGTAGCTTTACAGGCATCTGAAGAATTCATCTGCTACAGAGAATAGTGCTGTAGGATGCTGCTCTCTCCTGCTCGCTCTCTCTCTCTCTCTCTCTCTCATTCTCTCTCTCTCTCTTGCTCTGAACATCAACACTCCAATGTGATGACTTCAGAATTACATATACAAACAGAGAGTGAGAAAAGAAAAAAAAACATTTCCTCTTCATCTTTTCCTATTTTCTTCCTGTCGTCTTTCGCTCGCAGGGCTTGGAGAGATGGAAATGAGGGCCGGCGTGCTTTTAATGTCGGTGCCGTTAAACGGGGGCGCTTGGCATTGTTTAATGGCAAGCCGAGAGTTGTGTGATCAATCAGGGTTCCCCGAAGATTTGGCCCGCGACCCCGCTCCTCTGTGGAGGTCACATGCACCCCCCGCTGACTATAATTGGGCTGACAGAGAACGAGGATGGCTACGGGGCACGAACACACACACACACACACACACACACACACACACACACACACACACACACACAATCACTCCTCCGAATTTACAGAAAGAAATAGATAGATCAAGAATGAATGAAAGAGGGGGATAGACTGAGAGAAAATAAATAAAAAATGACATAATAAAGGAGAGAAAAAAAAAGACTTTAATCTGTGCTGGATGTGTAAAAGAGTATGGAAGTGTCAGGCCCTCTTTCCCTCTCTCTTTCTCTCTCTCTTTCTGTCCTTCGCTCTTTCTCTCTTTCATCTACACTCTCTCCAGCCTTGCCCTTGAAAGACTTCAGCACACTCACCATCCCAAACAAACTTCATCATAGACACAACCACAACCCCACACACACACCCGATGCATGACAATTACACAAACATTTGTCAATTTTTGCTCCACCTAGATGCTATACAGCCTTTTTACTCCAACTTTGATCCTTCTCCATTTTTTCCTCATCTCTTTGGCTGAATTAGATGTGCCATGCTCTGACTCGGCACAAGGCTGGTGTATTGATGTACAACACCGCAACTGTATAGAACAGAATCCAGCCTGAGTGCGACATTTGATTTCAATGGATTAACCCCCACCCCCCACACCCGCTCTTCTCGTGTTGCTTCTTAAACTGATTCAGTACAATTGTCAACCTTGGTGTTACCATTTTGCTCAAATCTAGACACCAAGGTCTCTTTCAGTGAAGGACACACACACACAGACACAGACACACACACACACACACACACACACACACACACACACACACACACACACACACACACACACACACGCAAACACAGACACAGACACAGACACAGACACAGACACACAGACACACACACACACACAGACACACACACACACACACACACAAACACTTTATCAGACAGCCAAGGATGTTAATAGTGACAGAAGTCTAAACGTGAATAAAAAAAAAAAACTGTTGGAATAAAAGCAACAATTCAGTATAAAATGATGTTTCTAAGAGATTAAATCAGTCAGTAAGCTCCACTGTAATTCTCCCAGATTGCGGCCGCGCATCGAAAACAAGGCCATAAACACCCCTCCATAAACACTAAAAAAAAAAAAAGAATTCTAATACAAGTCATCTTCCTATCGCCATTGGAGAGCGATTGCTTCCTCCACATAACCCTACAGGTATAAAGTGAGGATGTCTTGCGGCTCTGTGGGCAAATGGAGGGTCTGCCACAGCAGAGTGTGTGTAGCGCTTATAAGAGACTTCCAGCATGCAGAGCTGAGAGCTCTCTGTGCCGCTCGCCCACGCCATGCGCCCCGATATACCACACAAGTGCGGCAGCGCAGTGTAATGCAACGCAACACCCACCGCATGCCAGAGAAGACAAATCCCCATCCCCCGGCCACACCACGCCGCGCCACTGCCACACAGCCCATCATGCCACAACAGGGAAGTGTGTTTACATTTCTCCGCTCGGCACTGCCAGTGGGTTTTTCTCCACAGTCTGAGAAGCCACCAGTGGGGTGCCTTCTCTCTCTCTGCAGCTCACACAACACACACACACACACACACACACACACACACACACACACACACTTATATACACATTCATACACGTATGTACACAGACACAGATGCACACACACACTCTCACATCATTACCACGAGTCAGAACTGCAGAAGACAGATGGTTGTTCCACTGCCCACATCTGAGTGGCACAAAATAAACAGTCTGTGTGTGTGTGTGTGTGTGTATGTGTGTGTGCGTGTGCGTGTGTGCGTGCGTGTGTGAGGGAACAAGGTGTGTGTACATAGCAGGGCAAATAAACATGACGTGCAGAGCAACCGGGCAAAACCCCATCCATACATTTCGAGGAGCTCCCTAGAATACCTAAACAAGCGCCTCGTGTTCCTCTGCCCTTCAACTTCCACGCAGACAGCTAGGGAAATCAATAAACAAACAAACAAACAAACAAACAAACAAACAAAAAACGAAGAAAGTAGGACTTATGGGGCCGGGTAGAAGAGAGGTTTGCCTCAAACGAGTGCAGAAAACTGCAGAGACACAGTAAAGCAGCGAGCAGTCGGAGAGGAGGAATGAAAAAAGAGTGAAAAGAAGAGAAGGATGGCACTCAAAAAGAAAACTCAACTCAATAGGAGAAGGAGCTTGAATGGATGGGGGGGGGGAAAGTCATAACGCAAAAAGATGAAAATCAAGTAATTTAATGACAGGGGATTCAAGTCTGGAGTGGGCGTGTGCGTGTTTGCATAATACACTATAATACCTTCATATTACTGACAGAGAGAGAGAGAAAGAGAGGGAGAGAGGCATTCAACCACACTTCAGCTCAATGACTTCTCTAAACCCACCGTTTCCAACTTAATGAAATGCTCGTCTCTCCTCTCCTCTCCTCTCAACTCCACTCCTCTCCTTCACTCCCCCAACTTTTGTTTGAGTTGGAACATCATTAAGCACAGGCCTTCAAAATGGCAATTTAAAACACAGAAGTGAAATAGAATTTTCCAATCGCTATGACAACCTGCACCGGTCTCAGCAGCTATCTGGCGCTAAATTGAGGACAGAAATAGCCCTCAGACTGAGAGATGTGCAGACAGAACTCAGATAAGGTCTGATATTAGACCCAGCCAGTGTTGGCCCTGACCGCATGAGGCCATCCCAGTGACCACGCAGACACGTTATTAGACAGGACTGTATGGATGGAAGAAGCAGAGGCCCTTTTCATCTCTCCTCAATGATGATCAAAGAGACACGGATCATGGAAAATGATTAGGTTCATGGCAGGCGGCAAGGTATGTGACTTTAATCGAAATATCTGGAGGATAAACTGAAACTACTGTGTTATATCAACTATGAAAGGAAATGTGATCTAGCACTGGCCTTAGGAGAAGCAGGCGCTCTGATACAGTCACGCGGCTAAATGATATTAGACAGGTAAAGAGAGAGAGGGAGAAAAAGAGAGAGACGGACGGAGAGAGATAGAGAGAGAGAGAGAGAGAGGAGGATGAAGTCTGCCTCCAAGGAATGATAACCTTTTAACAACAGGCAAAATTAACGAGAGGACAAGGAAGGAGGGAAAAAAACACAAGGAGAGCCACACCTGCAATCTGCCGTGCTAATGGATATTGATGGAGTCACTCGGTTAAACAGGGAAACAATTAGACTGCTCCCCTCCGCAGTCCTCTCGGCCCGGGGCAATTACCAAGCACCCGCCCCCCCCCCCCCCCACCAATTACCAACTTCTCTGAGTTCTCAGCCTGCTCATAGTATTAGCTCTCAGGTCCATCAAGCCAGCTTCTGCTACAGTGCCGCATCACAGTGTGAATTTAAAACAAATTAAAAATAAATCAACTGAGGAAGGAAGTAAAAGAGTCTACACAGCAATAGCAGCACAGCTCTGAATCAGCTCCTCATTCTCACATGCTGCTGATGCCCACATGTCTCTTTGTGTTCATTTCATACCAGCCCATGACCTTTGACCTGGATATTTGGCCACAGAGGCTGGCCAACTAAAGAAACTTGTTACAATGGTGTTCCCAAATTTGTACTTGTCGTGACACTGATAAATGTCAAATTTAAATGTTAAATGTTATACTCTTTCGGATCTGTAAACATCTTCTAATACAGTCCCATAGGCCTCTGTGTATCTTTAGCATGTACGTTTTTAGCATGTATGTTTTTAGCATGTATGTTTTTAGCATGTATGTTTTTAATTGTTTATTTGTTTTTCCTGAACTGCAGCTACTTCACTGAGACAGTCATGAACGTAAGATTGCAATCTCAATGTGATTATTACGATGAATAAATCATCAAAACTCTGCCCTCCCATTTCGTTAGGGATCATGATAACAGACCAGAAGCCGTTTAAATAATATATGTCTCAGGTAGGTCATACAACCATGTCCACATTACAAGGTAAAAAATACAGCACAGAATAATCAATATAGTATAATGAAAGAAAGACAGAAAGAAAGAAAGAAATGTAGGGTCCTATCAGTCAATCAAATCAGTTTTTTTTGCCAAATTCCATTTTATTTTTTGCAGGATTTCATGTGTCCTGTTTTATTTTTTTTCTAGATTTGGTTTTATATATTATATTATCATTAAATCTAATGTTCACTCAAAAAATGTACTTAGGACATTAGGCTAGTGTGCTTTTACGCACATGTTTTATCTGTCTAGATGATAGACCTATGTTGGAATAGGGTAGGGAGTTTCAATTGTTAACAAACAGTTAACAAACAGTAAATAAAAAATAAACAAAAATTCAACAGTACAGTAGAAAATGTTCCAGTGTGAGCCCAACAGATCAAAGGTCACGAGGGGAATAAACTAAAAAATATATTTCCCATAACCTTTGCCTCTCCCACAAGCAACCTCACACAGAAATCTTGTACTCCTTCCAAATACTTGACACTGTGACCACAAACTGTTAAGAGTCCAACAGCAGACCGCCATAGTAGTACACTAAAAAAAACTAAAAGAACACTGATCACTCAAAAAATGTACTAAGGACATTAGGCTAGTGTGTTTTTACACACGTGTTTTGTCTGTGTAGGTGATAGACCCGTTTCTGGTTACACCTGTACTGAGTCCGTCAGCCACATGTGTTATTTGTTTACATGTACATCTTATGGCTATTCTCATATTATTCCGATGCTGCCCCAGTGGCCAGAAGGCTGGTGTGTGTGTGTGTGTGTTTATCAGATGTGTGTACACATCCCCAATGTCCAACAACCCACCCCCCCAACACCTGCATGTGCACTCACACACACACACACACACACACACACACACACACACACACACACACACACACCTCCTCATGGGATCTCCTTTCACATCCAGAGTTTTCACTCCGGTGACCCTACCCATCCTGGGATAACCCCCCCAAACCCCCCACCCCCCCCACCCCCAACCTCCCTCTCTACACACACACACACACCCACACCCACACCCACACCCACACCCACACACACACACACACACACACACAGCCTTCCTTATTCATAATGTGCACTTACTAACCACCCACCAGCTCCATAATTTACACCCTGCTCCAAGGCCTCGCCATGACCCTTTTCTCTTTAATGAACCGGCCCGTGTCAAATATGCACTGCTCTCGGTTCAAAGAGCAGAGGACGGGGGGAGGGAGGGAGGGAGGGAGGGAGAGGGGGGGGGGGGGGGGGGGATGAGCCTCTCAGTTCGCTCGCTTCAGGGAACCAGAGTTGGCTGACCTTGACAGGGTGAACAGGTGGGATGTGGGCATCAGATGTCCACATTGATCCCTGGCTCCTTCACTCAAAAAACAAACAAATAAATAAATAAATAAATAACCGAAAAATTCAACCAATAATAAATAAATATCTAAAGAAGTAGTATTCGAAGCACTAAGCTCATCCTCTGCTGGGCCGAAGCCTCGACAGCAGCACTGCGCAGTGTAATCAGCACCGGGTGAGTCTTTGGGCGGAGGCTTTCCCCCGGGAGCATTTGCATGAGGGAGAAATCATTTTGGTTACTGCATGCCAGCCCAGTTGGAGAAAATACACAGGGATTTAGCGGAAAATAACAAATTTCATGGATATCTCCCGGATTAAGTGATTCCCCCCCCCCCCCCCCCCCCCGGGGCTTTCGGAGCCAAACTCTATCTCTCGTCTCATTAACTTGATGGACTGCTAGAGCTCTCCTACATGAACTGGCTATTCTTACGAGCCAAACTTTCTTTTTTTGCACTGGATTAAAGTCTAGTCAACTCGGAGACTGTAAATCATGAGACACCTGTGGTGATTGGCTGAGGCAGGTTGGAGGACATGCACAATGACCAATCAAAAAAGGCAATTTATTATCACTGTTCAGGAACAGGACTAGGGCTGAACGATTAATTGCATTTGCGATTTAATCGCGATATGATAGAACGCGATTTTCTAACCGCAACGTTCGCGATTAAAAAACGTGGTCTAAAAAAAAAAAAAAAAATATTTAATTTTTTTTTTTTTTTTTAAGATGGTACATTTTGCACACAGTGTTTAAAAAGTGCATGCCTAGTGTTTATACTTAAAATGACTTTTTTTAAATTACTTAAATGCACACCGATGCACCACCGATTTGTTGTTCTTGTTTCTGTAATGAGCAGAAATGTAAAATGTGGGAAAGAATATTTTACACTAAATGTATCTAATATTGTGTTGGTCATATTTAAATCATTCATCACGTTTTGTTGGGAAAAAAAGAGGATAAAAAAAAAATCGCATATTAAATCGCAATCGCAATATTTTGGTAAAAAATCGCAATTAGATTATTTTCCCAAATCGTTCAGCCCTAAACAGGACATTCTCAAATACAACTACAGTAGGACATGTTCCAGTGTGAGTCCAGCAGATTCTTCCCATGTACAAAGGTCAAAGGTGACGTGGGAAATAAACTAAGAAATGATTTCCCACAACCTTTGCCTTTCCCACTACCAACCTCGCACAGAACTCTTGTACTCCTTCCAAGGACTTGACACTGTGACCACAAACTTTTTCCAAATTCAGCAATTAGATCCCGGCCAAAATGCTCATTTAGTCTTGGAACCCGCTGTTACGTGCCAACTGTATTTATAAAAAAAAGCAGTCTTTTCCAGGCAGCCTCATGAAAATGAAGTACAAAGTCAAGGCATTATCAAACTGACAGCCTGATGCAGACAGACTAAAGTGGACCTGTTTCTGAGTCCAACAGCAGACAGCCATAGTAGTGTACTTTACAGTCATTCTCTGCAGTATTCTAAGTATGCTCTGCTCATTGGTACTGTCTAGTAAGCTTTTGAGGCTGGTTATTAACTTGCTAACAAGCTGAAAAGCCCATGAGAATTGAACATCTCGTCTTATGTACAGTGGACTGGGGCTTGGGGCTGACCTTCCTGAGCTGATTTTACATAACCATCCAACTCCAAAACACACACACACACACACACACACACACACACACACACACACACACACACACACACACGCACACACGCACACACGCACACACAGACACACAGACAAAGACACAGACACAGACACAGACACAGACCCAAACACAAACACACACACACACACAGACACAAACACACACACACAGACACAAACACACACACACACACACACACCAATAAACTGACCTGTGAGCATGCTCAGTGTCTACATGAATGCTCTGTGTATTTATGACATGAGTCTGAGGATGAATTATTCAGTCATTGATTCGCTGATCTGGGAGAGAGTGAGGGAGAGAACGTGCAGGGGAGAGAGAGAGAATGAGGGAGAAAGAGAGAGAGCGAGAGAGAGAGAGAGAGAGAGAATGAGGGAGAGAGAGAGAGAATGAGGGAGAGAGAGAGAGAGAGAGCGAGAGAGAGAGAGAGAGCGTGCAAGGGAGAGATAGAGAGAATGAGTGAAAGAGAGAGAGAGAAGTTTCTTTTTTCCTCATGGCTCCTCTCTCCGTTTCCCTTTCTCTCTCTTTCCCCCCTTTCTCTCTATCACTTGTTCTCTCTTTTCTTCTCCCTTCCTTTCTCTCTCTCTCTCTCTCTCTCTCTCTCTCTCTCTCTCTCTGTCTGTCTGTCCCCCTCTCTCTCTCTCTCTCTCTCTCTCTCTCTCTCTCTCTCTCTCCATCTCTCTCTCCCTCCCTTTCTCTCTCCTCCTCTCTCCTCCTTCTCCCCTCATCTCATTATCACATGGTTTGTAAGACAGAAGAGGACGCCCGAGTGTGCATGTTAAGCAGCCAGCTCACACCTCCGAGCCTACAGAGGGAGAGATGGATGGATAGAGAGAGGGGGGGATGGAGGAGTGGTCAAACCCATCTGCAACACAAACAGCACTCCAGTCCTCCCCACCACCCACTCACTCCTCTCCTCTTTCCCTCAGTCCCAGCACGCACGTTCACACACACACACACACACACACACACACCCCTTCCCTTTCCAGCCACTTCCCCGTTCGTTAAGAGGAACTTCCATTGACTTGCAAATAGAACATCTAGTTTTTTCCCCCCATTCTCTCTCTCTCTCTCTCTCTCTTCTTTTTTTCTCCTCCTCTCCCATGAGGAGGATCTCACCCAATGGGGGTGTGTTAAAGCGTAAGCCTGTTGAAGAGGTGCTGTTGAGCGAGCGGAGTGAGCACCATTTCAGCATGCAAATCCTAAAAGGCTAAAAGCGCTTGGAGGCAGTCAGAAAGAATTAAAGCCGTCAATGTTAACACCCGGCAAAGAGGCTTCTAATGTGACATACAGCTGTACCAGTGACACAACAGCAGGACCATGCCTGAGAAAATTCAGTTTTTTTTCTCTCTCTCTCTCTCTCTCTCTTTCCCTCTGAGAGCCTCTGCATGTGTGTGAGTGTGTGTTTTGCATGCGCGCGCGTGTGTGTGTTTTCTCCCCCCTACTTCATATTTAAAGGGTGAATATTATGGCGAGCTCATTCGCGGCGAACAGGAGAGACTTCATTTGAGGAGCAATCGGGGAATAACTCTGTCATTGGCCCAATAAATCATCATTTTAATCAGGCAGAAGCCCTTCCCAGCACCAACTCTGACATCACATCGGGCCCCAGCCGTCACGCTTTGGAAGAAACCGAACGCCACCGTTTTTTTGGTTATTTTCTCTTTTTTTTTTACGACATCCTGTCAGCTTTGAGATTGGATCCTTAACCCCTTCGGGAGACGACGGTAGCGTTAGCGCCGAGATGAGATCACTGCAGCAATGACAAACAGCGAGGGTGCGTGTGTGTGTGTGTGTGTGTGTGTGTGTGTGTGTGTGTGTGTGTGTGTGCGTGCATTCTAATGAAGCGCTCTGACACATTTATGGCGGGGCGCTTTATGTTCAGCGTCTCTGTTGATGAAGTGTGCTTCACGCCGGGAAAAAAAAAAAGATGTTCGAGAATCAGGCTTCCTTTGCGTGCAGGTTTTTCCCCCCTTGATCACAGTAAATCAGAGAGACGACTGATCTGTAATCTGCACCATCAGAGAACAGACGATCCATCCCATTCAGCACGACAAACAGACACTACTGACAGTGAAGTGAATTATCATGAGTGCTTATCATGTGTCTCCACACACACACATACACACAGAGAGAGAGAGAGAGAGATATAAAAAGAGAGATAGAGAGAGAAAGAGGGAGAGAAAGAGAGATAGATAGAGAGAGAGAGAGATTCATCAAATTCCACTGTGACAGAATGTAGCGGTTTTCTGTTCTGTGGAATGGAATGTGTTTCAGCATAAAACGCAGTGATCTGCAAATCCACATGCCAAAGTCACTGTGCAGGTGCCAACTAAGGCACCTCTCCCTGTGCCCAGCCACCTCAAAGCACAGGCCCTCGCATCAGAAACCACACAGTGGGTGAGTGTGTGTGTGTGTGTGTGTGTGCTTGTGTGTGTGCGTGTGTGCATCTAAAATCCGAAAAAGCAGGAGACCCAGGACGAGTCTGCTATCCTGCGGCATGCTGGGAGGTTTCTATGGTCCACGCAGTGGCTGAA
>NC_045171.1:7826957-7859457 GCF_900700415.2 Clupea harengus
CCTCCCCCAGTGAGCGCAGGCGGAGGCAGGTGATCTCCGGCTGGCCAACAGGTTGCAGCACCTGTCCTCTGATCAGTACTTAAGGGCCTGCAGTGGTGTGAATGGCACGTCATCTGGCAGATAACAGCTAAAACCTGCCATCCAATCTGATGCCAACTGCTGCCAGCACCTCAGCGGGCAACCCGGCGGGTCGAATGGAGTCAGCTCGCTCACACGGATCACCTATGATTAATCAAACACATGGCTGAGTCTGTGGCATATAGCATATGTGCTTATATTTACTGTGCCCAGAAATACTGATCAATTGTGGAAGGAATTATGAAGAAATCTTTTTTTTTTTTTTCTTCAATTGAATTCAATTTTATTTATATAGCGCCAAAACAATACAATTGTCTCAAGGTGCTTTACAGAGCCCAGTGCCTGAACCCCCTTAGAGCAAGCCCAATGGCAACAGGGGCAAGAAAAAAGTCCATGTTAATCAGGAAGAAACCATAAAGATAAGGGGGGGCACATAAGGGGGGACCCATCTGCTTTAGGTCGGCCAGGAAGAGATAGGAAGGGTGCGTATAACTCTTGTGTTTATATGCACCGTGATTCTGGGGTTTTCATGCATTTGTTTCTACTTTTCATAGACAGAAGGTATGTAAACAAATGTAATGAAATGCCAGAAACTGGAAAAAAGATGTACCACTTGCAAAGCAATATTGGGAAATGCGGTCTTTTTATTGTGCCCCCAGAATTTGTTGTTGCAAGCCTGAGATGAATGTATCCCTCAACGAACAAACACACTGTTTCCCTTTAATCTACCATTGTTCAGGGTGGACACACACACAGAGAGATGCGCGCGCACACACACACACAGAGATGCACGCACACACACACACACACGCACACACACACACACACACGCACACACACACAGAGAGATGCGCGCACACACACACACACACAGAGGCGCACACACACAGATGTGCACACACAAACACAAGCACATACACACACACCCTTGAATCTTTCATTGTTTAGAGTGGACACACACACACACACACACACACACACACACACACAGAAAGACACACACAGAAAGACACAAAGTCATCTCCAGCCACTAGCCTTCATTTGTTTTGCCTAGGCAGTGGGGGAGCTGGCGGCTGGTTCGTTGGGTTGAAGGGGGAAATTGGATTTTGATGTGGAGAGCCGTGTCTGTCTGCGCAATGGCCTCTAATGCCACTAAAGGGATTGCAGAGGGGAACAAAGAGCTCTCGCTGCCACCGCCACAGAAGGACCACTGACACCCCTCGCGTATCGCTAACACCCTCACACGAATACACCCCGGTATTAGCGATGCCACTGAGCAAAAACAAGAAGGACCACTGATATAATCGCACATCGCTGCATTAGCAATGAAGCACATAGATCTGTGCCTCGCCAGCATTAGCGATGCTATGCCACCGTGCCAAACAGCAGTGGCTAATGGAAAAAGAGGTAGGAATAACGAGGAGCCAGCTAGCTTAGTTTCGTGAACTGTTTTTGGAAACAAAGACCCTTTCTGATGGATGAGCTAGACTGTCAGTACAAAATCGTGTAAAAGAGAGCTGCTATCTCTTCAGCTGCGAGGGCAGGACTACTTATAAAATGTATTTAATTAAAGCAAGTGTAATCAGATTCCCCTTCCTGGGTGAGTGTAAGGAGCTGTGTTGTTAGGTTCAGGTGGCGAGCACCAACATGTCACAGTATCGCTCACCATCCTCCCAATCCTTCTTCTCATCACCTATGCAGTGCCTATCATCATCATCCTCATCATCATCATCATCATCAACAACAACAACAACCACAAAACAACATGAAGTAAGCCACTCGATTGAGGCCACTGTGCTGTTAGCAATGTAATTAAACTACTACTGCGAATCAGTGGGGATGGTGTTATGTGTGACAGCCAGTGCTTGAGTTGAACTGCTTGTTGAACTCTCCTACATGAGGCTGACAAGGCTGTATGAAACCTAATCAACCCAACCTCCCGCTAAACCCCTCTGTAAAACAAAGACCAACGAAGGAGCGTCTGTCCTCCATCCCTGGAAAACAGCCAAAGTTCCTGGCAAGTCCGACCACAAAGAGGTCGGTGGAAATTTCCGCAGACTGCATTAAAACACCATTAACGCAGGAGTGCGTTGACAATAGTTTTCAATTTGATCCCGTAAAGATTGGCAGCAACGCATAACTCATTAACCTTGGGTGACGGGGGCTGCGTGGATTCATTTTTAATTTCACTTCAGAGCAGCGGCCACCCAGCGACAGGAGGTCAGCTTCGTGATGTGACATGACATCCCTTTCCTTTCGAAGAAGACGAAAACTCACTGTGACACCGAATGTCCCTCTCCCCCTCTTTCCCACTTACACTTAC
This sequence comes from Clupea harengus, assembly GCF_900700415.2. Lineage (NCBI taxonomy): Eukaryota > Metazoa > Chordata > Actinopteri > Clupeiformes > Clupeidae > Clupea > Clupea harengus. The sequence continues at coordinate 7,829,359 of NC_045171.1, forward strand.
ACACACACACACACACGCACGCACGCACGCACGCACGCACGCACACACGCACAGTGGCAGTGGGCCATTATATGATGATTTTTGTGTGTGTGTGTAGCAATGATATGCAAATATATGTCATAAGAGAAAGAAATATATATATATATATAGAGAGAGAGAGAGAGAGAGAGAGAGAGAGAGAGAGAGATAGAGAGTTTGGCCAGTTGCTGTGGAAGCCAGGAGAAAGCTCATTCTAAACAGACACTAACCAGACAAAACCAGACCAGACCAAACTAAACCACACACCATGCCACACCATGCCACACCACGCCACACCACGCCACGCCACACCATGCCACACCACGCCACACCACGCCACACCACGCCACATCATGCCACAACAGAAGATGCATTTCGCAGAATAACATTTTTATCCCAGCTATATTTTTCAGTATTTCAGTATTTTTCAGTGTTTCAATGCAAATATAAAGCGTTTGTTTTAGGAGACCATTCACGCCAGCATGCACTTACCCCTCTCCCTGTTACATCTCCAAATAGAGAGATAATATGATACTCTCCTCTGGGCTGCAATCTCAAGACAGAAACTGCAATCCTCCAATGCAAAAGGAAGAGGTTACATCATTGTCCTTTCACCCCGTGGGTGAAGTCAGAGAGTTAATCCACTAACTCAGTGACAGGACTGACATACTGCTGAGCGGATGAAGTCCCGATGAAGCCATCCGGCAGGCTTTTACTGGGTAGGTGTGTAATATGCAGAGTGAGCTTTTACATGCATGCTAATGTTTACACTTTTACAGCGTGTAAATAGCAAGGCATATGAAGAGTAGGGATGAGACACCGTCTCTTCAAGACACCGATATGGACTGTAAAAAACACATCAAACACATCATTAATCTCAACTCACTTGCAAACACACACACACACACACACACACACACACACACACACACACACACACACACACACACACACACACACACACAGGCTCTCTGCCCACACAGGTCGACACAAGCACACACACACGGCTAACTTGGTGCTTAACGCAGCCAGACACCTTCCACCATTCAACCCGTCGCTGCCACCCTCCCTCGCTTGCACTGCCATCACAAGACAATCGCCCTCACATCATCTTAATGGTCGCCTTTCACATAAGGCAAAAATAGCCTGGTCAGGTTTATACAGGATTATACAGGATTTATACATACATACATATATACATATACTGTATATATATATATATATATATATTCTAAATGCCATGGCCTTCGCCCAAGGATCAGATTATAATAAGAGGCACCATTAAATCTATTTTCTCCCCAGACGGATGGGTGAGAAGGGGTTAGTCTGATGGCGCATTCAAGCCAGGATTAGATTTCGCCCCTTTCTCGGCAGGCTTTGTTGCGGATGGATGTGAAGTTGGAATTAAGCTTGCTGTTGGAGGGGGGTGTATTTGTGTGTGTACGTGTGTATCTGCATATGTGTTTGTGTGTATGTGTATGTATGTGTGTGTTTTTTGTGTGTGTGTGAGTGAATGAGTGTGTGTGTGTGTGTGTGTGTGTGTGTGTGTGTGTGTGTGTGTGTGTGTGTGTGTGTGTGTGTGTGTGTGTGTGTGTGTGTGTGTGTGTGTGTGTGTGTGTGTGTGTGTGTGTGTGTGTGTGTGTGTGTGTGTGTGTGTGTGTGTGCGTGTCGTGTGTGTGTGTGTGTGTGTGTGTGTGTGTGTGTGTGTGGCTGTGTGTGGCGGTAGGGAGGGGTTTTGGCAAGAACAGAGTTTGAGCTGGGGCAAGGATGGCACAGCATGGCACTGATGCTCTCCCAGTATAGCGCCTATCCAGGCTCACTCACAAACTCCACACACACACACACACACACACACACACACACACACACACACACACACACACACACACACTGTCTCACTCACTCACACACGTACGCCAGGGTTAAAAATGAGCACACATGACTGGCCAAATGCAGTTGAATTTGTGAATGAATTCATTTCATCAACCTACTGCCCATGGAGGTGAGTAAATAAAGGGAGCGTACAAACACAATTGACAGGATTGGAAAGTCAACTCAACCATCAGGCAGCCTACCTTAATGATGTAGTTACTAATTAGCTTAAGAGGACGCAGATACAACTACGTCACCTCCTGCATCTTGATCAAGCAGAGTAAGGTTCAGGCCACTGAACACACAGACAGACAGACACGCACACACACACGCACACACACACACACACACACTGTATGTGAAACTCAAAGCCAGAGAGAGCTTCCTTATCAGTCAATCGTTTATTCATTCACAAAGTTGAGTCGCCTATTCTGACGGCGTATTTTTACAACAATGTGGCATTACATTGTGGGTCTAAAGAGAGCAGCTGATATCAGTAGACCTACACAAGTTCACAAACTAAAAGTTAAAAGGTGGTTTTTAAATGAGATGTGGAGAAGGGCCGACAGTGGGAGAGTTACGTGACTAGTTTTCGATGAGAGTAGTCCGTCAATGTTTTGCTCCGACTGTCGGTGACACGCTTCGACCAGCAGTAAGACAAAAAGACAAAACAGCTTGGGCACCAAAACTTTTTAATTGGAGGCTTTCAAGGACCACAAAGGCTCTGAGTGCCACAAGGAGGTGATCTGCATCGCACAAGGAAAGGAAGGAAAGGAAAGTCGTCTCGGGAGAAAATGGCAGCAATGAGGGGACAAGTGAAGCTGAATGTTCTTTTCAGAAGTTCCCACGCCATCGGGTGTCTGTCGGCCTATTTTGTTTTTGTGCATTAGAAAAGAGTGTGTGTGTGTGGGTGTGTTTGTGTGTGTGTTTAGGAGAGCAAATTCAAAATGAATAACTATAAGTGAATAAATATAAAATTAATACTTTCTATGGGAGAGATGTGTATGTTTTTTTAATACACACACACACAGACAGACACACACAGAAGCCATTGGATTACACTATGAGGTAAGATGGAGGCCAAATCACGACCCTCTATATGTCAGACCCAGCTGTAATCACCAGACATTTAAAGAACATTATCACTCCTCTGCTGCAGGATCATCACCTCACGAAAGGATGAAACAACAAGACAACACAAGGACTGGACAGAACGCAGTCACACAGAACCGAAACCAATGCCATGAGATGACAGGCGGAAAAACAATTTCCCCTCCACACGCACACCGACTTCTGAGGTAATAGAGGCATTAGCATTCTGTTGCAGCCACACACACATACACATACACACACACACAAACACACACACACACACACACACACACATACATACATACCCCCCACCCGTCTTCGACATTTCAGTGAAATGCTCTTTACCTTTGGCTGCAGCAAACTCAAACTGCCCGCGCTCTCCCCGTATCAATATTTCACTCGCCTGCTTAATGTGAATTTAATGATACCAATCTCCTGTTTAACGTTGCCCTGTTCTGTAATGGAAGCCACTCACAGGGAGTGCTGTGGAGAGAGAGGGAGGGGGGCGAGATAGAGGGAGAGGCTGAGAACAGGTGTAGAAATAAGAACCATTAACGCCCATGTTAAATGTAAATACGATGCAATGACGAGAAAGAGAGATAGGCCTACAACAACTGGCGTCGCCTCGAGGAGCCGTTTACCTTTGCTTGGCCTCAGCTGGCGCGATGGAGGGCCAATGAGAGGCTACTGACGACACAGACGAAAGTAACGAAGAGTAACGTTACGTGGTGTCAGCGTAACCTGCCTAAGCTAAGCCTAGCGGTTGGATCGAACATACAAACTTGCATTACTAGCAAGGAGGCTAAAACCTACGGACTTATACACCACAAGAAGCCCATTCCTTAGGAGTGACACCAGATCTAATGACACTATAGCTGCGATCAGACAGGCAGTCGTGTGTATGATCGAGCAACACAGAAACACACTCATGCTCAATTTAAGCACATACCGTGGAAAAGCATTTGATATGTTTTTATTTCAGTGACCAGAATGCAATTTTCAACTTAGAAACTTCAAGCCAGTCATGCTCTTCAAAACAGTCATGCTCTTTCAGCTTCTCTTTCCCTATCTCTCCCTCTATCTCTCCCTCTCTCTCTCCCTCTCTCTCTCTATCTCTCTCTCCATCTCTCTACTGAGTCCTGGCATTAGTTTCAGGCAGGTTGAAGGGCCTTCATAGGATCTAATAAAGCACTGCGGCAGCAGGCCAGCCACAAGACAATCATCCATAATATATGAAGCATTCATGAGAGTAGTTAGCCAGGAAGCACCGGCTAACAGCAGCTAAGTGTGTGTGTGTATGTGTGTATGTGTGTGTGTGTGTGTGTGTGTGTGTGTGTGTGTGTCTGACAGAGAGAGTGAGAGCGACGGACAGGATGGGAATGAGTAAGAGGAAAGAGAGGAGAGAGTTTGTGAGAGAGACAGACAGACAGACACACAGACAGAGAACGAGAGATGGGGAGGGAAGGTGTGAAAGTGTGACTAGGTGTGTGTGTAAGTGTGTGTGTGTGTGTGTGCATGTGTGCAAGAGATAAAAAGAATAATATATAGGGAAAGAGCGACAGAGAGAAAGAATAACCATGAGGCCATGTGAGAATGTGAGAGTGTGTGTGTGTGTGTGTGAGAGAGAGGGAGAGAGGGAGAGAGAGAAAGAGAGAAAGGGAGAGAGGGAGAGCGAGGGGGGGGGCAGGTGTAAATTCCATCATTTCTGAACCAGACATCTCCTCCTCCTCTACTTCTGCTCCTCTGTGAGACTGTCTGAAGCTCAGCTCACACTACACCTGCAGCTACTATCTGGCCCACATACACATGTCTCAGTGTGTGTGTGTGTGTGTGTGTGTGTGTGTGTGTGTGTGTGTGTGTGTGTGTGTGTGTGTGAGCTCCAGCTCAAGTTCTAGAGATGAACCACACAGAAATAGGCAGCACAAACAGTCTGCCAGCAGCACACACACACACACACACACACACGCACGCACACACACGCACGCACACACACACACACACATGCAGGCAGTAACATCATCAACAACAACATGCATCCTGATGTTATCTGCCTTTTTAATTATGGTATGTGTGCCAGGGGGGCTTCTGTAAACACAGACCTCTGCTCAGCTAATGGCAATTTAAGCACACAAACACACACACACACACAAACACACACACGCACACAAACGCACACACACAAACACACGCACACACACACACACAGGAACACACACACACACAAAAACACACACACACAAAAACACACACACACACACACACACACACCTACACGGTTTTGGCACTGAATGTGAATAAAAAAAGGCCTCACATACATGAATGAAAAGAACGGGGCATAAACCACATCAAACCCAGTGGAGTGGGTGAGTATGAGGGAGCAACCACAGCCAGCAACACAGCAACAGCCATCAGCTCCCATCAACACCTGCTTTATGCAGTCAGTCCTGGCACCACTCGAAAGGCTTCACACGGAGGGATGGTGCCACTCCAAACACATACACACACACACACACACACACACACACACACACACACACACACACACACACACGGTCCTCCACTGAGCTGAGCCATACACAGCTACAGTTAGATTCATCTACAGGTACAGCTAAGAAAATGACACTGAGTAGAAGTGATACTTTTTATATGTCTCTCCTCTCTCCTCTCTGCCATGCGGTACAAGCTGACTGAGTGGGAGCCCTCACACACACACACACACACACACACACACACACACACACTCACACACACACACTCTCTCACACACACACACAATTGTACATGGACAAACATGGTTGTGTGCCTGTGCCTGTTTGTGTGAGTGTGTGTGTTTTGTGCATGTGCCAATGTGTGTGTGTGTGTGTATGAGTTTGTGTGCTTGTGCCTGTTTGTGTGAGTGTGTGTGTTTTGGGCATGTGCCAATGTGTGTGTGTGTGTGTGTGTGTGTGTGTGTGTGTGTGTGTGTGTGTGTGTGTGTGTGTGTGTGTGTGTGTGTGTGTGTGTGTGGTGGAAGGTGGCAGAGGTTAAACTCGTACTCCTGTGAGTGTTCCCAGCAGAGATTAATCACCTTGTGCTGGAATGCAGCATTGTTGCCATAAATCACTGGATCTGACCTCTTCCTCCCCTCACTTTCCCTTCTCCTCTCTCTTCCTCTCTCCACCTCTCTCTACCTCTCTCTATCTCTCTCTCTCTCTCTTTCTCTCTCTCTCTCTCTCTCTATCTCTCTCTCTCTATCTTCCCCTCTCACTTGCTGTCTGTCCATTTCTCTCTCCATCACATTCTTTCTCTCTTTCTGTCTCTTTCTCCCTCTGTCTTTGTCCACTTTTTTGCATAATTTCTCTCTCTCTCTCTCTCTCTCTCTCTCTCTCTCCATTTCTAGCATTGCATTTTCTCTTCTCTCCAGCTATCTCACCCTCTGGCCTCGACTTTTTCTTCCTTTGTTATCTTTCACACTCTCATTTCAGTCCCCCTCTCACTCCTGTTTCTCTCTCTTTCTCTCTCTCTCTCTCCCCTCTCTCTCTCTCTCTCTCTGTCCCATCCCTTCACTTAAAAGAACACCCAGTCTGGCACGGAGGCAGTGGGGAGACGGACTGAACCAATCGGGTCAGAGATGGATTGGGCTGTTTATATCAACCAAGAGCACCTGACATTTACTTCCAAAAAAAAACAGTCCTTTACTGTTAACCCACCATCGACAGCATCCTCCATTGCTCGGATTACAAATCTGACTGTATCCAATAAGGTTCACGCTTGACTTGCAATCATCGGGTGGTGGTGTGTGATATTCATTGAATTATGACCGCCTGAAAAATCATTAACCAGCTCACTGAATCAATTTTTAGTTTGGATCAATTTAAGTACAAAATGCACAACACGTACACTTCGGTTAATGTTCTGATCTTGGTGTGCAAAGCATCTCATTGACGGCTATACATATACTAATGCCAATGCACTAATACTAGTGTAGTCTTGAATACACCCCATCAGAGGACCTGAGCAATGACATCATATCATCATATCCATTACACCAAATTTGACCAGGATCGATACATCGCTCTGACTCCCTCCGCGCCACAAAGCACGGACTCACTGTCGCTCGGCCTGACGAGCCGGTCACAAATCACGTCAGCCGGTATTGTCCTCACACAAACTAATCCTGCCCGTGCTAATCTATCATTTTTATCACAGCCCCCCCCCCACCCCACACACACACACACGCACACGCACACGCACACACACACACACACATCCCACCCTCACCCCACACGCTGCGGTGCCGGTCACCAATAAACAGGTTCATTACAATCCCACTCCCGTCAGCAGATTCCAATGACAAACTCAAGGATGTCAGAGGCACCGGAAACATCTGCGGGCACTAAACCTCTGACACCACTCAAAATGTCCGCCCCCGCACTCAGGGTCTAGCGCTGGGGAGCGGCGAGGTAAACATGGCGGCACACCGCAGAATAGATGGCCAGGGCGAGCCCCTCCTGAAGCCCCCCGCTGGTTTGTGACACATTTTTTCTGTCCTGGTGTGGTTTTGTGACTGATTCCAAGGGCAAGCCTCACATGGAGGCTGATGCAGGGGCTGAATAAAAAGGCGCACAAAAGGTGAAGATGAACAGATATTACTCTACTGTAAAATGCACAGCGTTGTCTAGAGAAATGGGGGGGGGGTTACTAAACATAGCTGATATTTAATGTTCTTTTGTCTTTATTATCAGTCAACCATCAGCGGCCATGACTGAAAAGGGTATATGATTTATGATTCATGATTATTTATTTATGGTAATATTTGTTGCCTGTTTGTTTGTTTTTTGCTTCTTCCATGGCTAGAAATATATTGAGATGTCGTCAATAAATCTCCATAGAAATTGAAACACTTTTTAAAATGACAATAGCCGGAGCCCACAAACAAAGCTATTGACATTCTTCTCTTTCATTATGTTCTGTGTGCTTAATCAGTGTACATGTCACTGTGAGTAAACAGACAACAGGACGTTATCTGAGCCGTTGAAAAACACACTTTATATCTCCATTTGAATAACTCGGCTGAGTGTGTGTGTCATGGGTCCCTCCTCTGCCTGGGGTGGAAATATCAGAGGTGTGTTTAATTAGTTCACATCAAAGACTTCCGTCTGACCTCACCCCCTCTGTCAGAAAGGGCAAATCACGACTCCGCTATCTCACCTCCACGCCCTTCCTCTCTCTGTCTCACCCATTGCACACATCACACACACTCAATGCTAGCACTACACACCTCACACACACGCAATGCTAGCACTACACACATCACACACACTCAATGCTAGCACTACACACATCACACACACTACACACATCACACACACTACACACCTCACACACACTACACACCTCACACACACTCCATGCTAGCACTACACACATCACACACGCAATGCTAGCACTACACACCTAACACACACTACACACATCACACACACGCAATGCTAGCACTACACACATCACACACACTCAATGCTAGCACCACACACCTCACACACACGCAATGCTAGCACTACACACACCACACACGCGCAATGGAACTGTTGCCGCACCCATCACACACCTCCGATGCAGAGCTAGTGCAACAGAAAATCTAGTGTCCTACAAAACCACACGCACAACTCTCACACACACACACATCTCACACACACGCGGCTTGTGTAACACACACACAGGGCCCTAACTTCATTGACAGGCAAAGTCCATCACGCATGAACTAAAGCTATTATGTGGCGCGTGAAAGCATTGTGCTGACCCACCCGTGTTTGCACTTAGGGTCTTGCTCATAGTATTACATTAGCTAAATAATTTTGCCTAATCTAACTGCAACATACATTCATCACACGCAAAGGCTACGATTACAGCCCACCACCTCTGGCTGGCCCGAGGACTGGTTGATGACGTTGAGGGAGAGATTGTTTCTCATCATGTGCAGTCGTTAGGCTCTAGCCTGCTCTTCTTTCCCTTATGGAAGATGAACAAGACAGAGACGGAGAGCACATGAAGGGGCGTCAGGAGGCCACAACCAGAACACGCGAGTGGGATTCAAGGTGAAGAGCCAGCCCCCCAAAGCACTGCAATTACCACAAAGACTGCCAGAGCGCAAACACTTTACCAGCACAAGGACAAGGCAAGAGGTGCAGCTGGCAGAGAGAGAGAGTGAGAGAAGAAGAAGAATGAGAAGAAGAAGAAGAAGAACAAGAACAAGAAGAAGAAGAAGAAGAAGAACAAGAACAAGAAGAAGATGAAGAAGATGAAGAGGAAGAGGAAGAAGAACAACAACAACAAGAAGAAGAAGAAGGGATGGTGGATATTGAAATGAAAGAGAAGGCACAACAGACACATACAAAAAGAGAGAAATACAAAGAGGTGTGTCTGTGTCAGTCTGTGTGTGAGTGTGAGCATGTGTGAGTGTGTGTCTGTGTGTGTGTGTGTATACGTGAGTGTGTGAGTGTGTGTGTGAGAGTCCACAAGAGAGAGAGATACAGAGGTTGCACTGCAGTATAAAAACCACAAAGCCTGACTACTGCCCCTCATCTCTTGTCCTTATGCCAATATCCACACTGAGCCATTATTGCACACACAATGCCATTTCAAAGAGACTCAAACACTGCTGCATCGAGGTCACGATTCCTGCGTCGGGCACCACAGATCCTCCTTTGGAGGCGGCCAGAGGGTCAAGCATGAGGTCAGGCAAGACTGATGCCACTGTTGCCACCGCCGCAGGGTCTTCCTCATCCTCCTCCTCCTCCTCCTCCTGAAGATGGCGAGTGAAGATAGACGATTGGGCCGTGTCCAGACGACATAATGTTTACCTTCACAATAATGGCCCATCAATCTGGGGCTCCACTACTGGATTAATTTACACATACACACACACAAACATACACACACATTATGCCAGCCAAAGAGAAGGTCTACTCCTGTCTTCAAACTTCAAACAGTACGTATACGCACGCACGCAGGCGCACACACACACACACACACACACACACACACGCACACACACACACGCACACGCACACACACGCACACACACACACACACGCACACGCACACGCACACACACGCACACACACACTTGAAATCAGCATAAGGCCCCAGTTGAGCCTCACCTTCCCTGCCAGGGAAGCCGCTTTCTCCTGTTAGCTACTATCCCATCGCATTACACCAAGGCTGCCCTGAGGCTAATTCTGCTCGGTTGTGTGTGTGTGTGTGTGTGTGTGTGTGTGTGTGTGTGTGTGTGTGTGTGTGTCGAGAGGTTGGCTCAGGTGAGGAGCTCACACAAGCTCCGCCAAGTTTAGCTGTCTGAGATGAAGCTAGAGCGATCACACCGGTAAATCCAACCTGCCTCTACGGCCACTTCCATGAAGCACTCTGGGATTAAAGGCTTCCCTTAACTGGAGTGGAACGGTCAACACCTTAACCTATATACCGGGAACACACACACACACACACACACAGACGCTGGCCTAGTAAGCCCTCTCATTGAGAGGCAGACATGCAAGTGAATCCGTTTCTTATACAGGGCCTTTGCAGCAGTGCAACCTCAAAATAATGATGTCAAAAGGGCTACCGATATGCACTCACATCTAAAGGAACACAGCATGCTGAGATGGATGGGTTCACCATTGTAAATTTGACTGCCAATGAAGTGTCGATGGAGCAGTGAAACATTAAAGTAATACAAATTCTATGTGTTTTTGAGAATATAAGTAAGGACTGTGGCATCTTTGTCCCGTCATATAAACGGACTTAAATAGATGATTAACTAAATAAATAAATAAATAAAGAGATGGAATGACACATGGCTTGGCTGAGGGGTCAAAGGCAGCCCAGCGGTAGGGGGTGTTAATCAGTGTGTTTAGCAGGCAGGGTGTGAGAAAAATGACACTTTAGTGCCTTATCCCCCCACGTCTGTGATGGCGCCAATGCATTAAACGCATTGTCCAAAGCCCCCGTACCACCACTATCCCTCCCATAATCCCCTAATCTGCTGAAGCTGGGGAATGGATGTCTGCATCTGGCAGTGGACATAGAGCGAGGAGATAAGAGAAGAGGAGGATAGAGTGGAGGAGAGGAGGGAAGAGGAGAGGAAGGAAGGAAGAGGAGAGGAGGGAGGAGAGGAGAGAATAGGAAAAGAGAGTGAAGAGCGGAGGAGAGGAGAGAAGGGAAGAGATGAGAGGATAGGAGAGGAGAGAGAAGAGGGAAGAGGGGAGAGGGGAAGAAGACAGGATAAGAGAAGAGTGGCGGAGATGGAAAGATCGGAGAGGAGAATGGAGAACAGGGCACAGGAGAGGAGAGATTGGAGAGGAAAAAAGAGGTGAAGAGAGTTAAAAGAAGGAGAGGGGAGGGAAGGAGAGAAAAAAGATAGGAGAGGAGCGGAGGGGAGCGGAGAGAAGCGGAGGGGAGGGGAGAGGAGAGAAGAATAAAGAAGAAGAGAGGAAAGTGTAAGAGGAGAGGATGAAAGGACAGAGTAGTGGAGGGATGGGAGGGCGATAGAACACTGGAGAGTTGAGGATCAGAGAGGAGAGGAGAGTTGAGGATCAGAGAGGAGAGGAGAGGAGAGGAGAGGAGAGGAGAGGAGGAGGGGAAGGGGAGAGGAGAGGAGAGGAGAGGAGAGGACAGGACAGGAGAGGAGAGTTGAGGATCAGAGAGGAGAGGAGAGGAGAGGATCAGAGAGGAGAGGAGAGGAGAGGAGAGGAGAGGATCAGAGAGGAGAGGAGAGGAGAGGAGAGGAGAGGAGAGGAGGATCAGAGAGGAGAGTTGAGGATCAGAGAGGAGAGGAGAAGAGAAGAGAAGAGAGGAGAGGAGAGGAGAGGAGAGGAGGATCAGAGAGGAGAGGAGAGAGGTGAAGGCCTGGAGAAACATGTTAAGGGAGGTAGTGGAGATGACAAAATGTCTGGGAAGAGAGTAAAGGACAGGAGAGACACCGCAAGCACCTCACATCAGCACCAGCTCTGTGACCTTTATCACGTGAGCTGTGTGTGTGTGTATGTGTGTGTGTGTGTGTGTGTGTGTGTGTGTGTGTGTGTGTGTGTGTGTGTGTGCTTACGTGTAAATTTAGGGACACATCAAAGTCACCAAGGCCCCGAGGCTAGTTGCTAGTGTTCACTACCAACACACACACACACACACACCCACACCACATACACCCACCCACACACACACACCCACACTCTCCTGCCCACAAATCCACTTCCATACTCAATCATATTTACAGGAAAGCAGACACTCACACCTGAGCTCACATCATATCCCCTGGTGTGGACTTGCACACACACACACACACACACACACACACACACACACACACACACACACACACACACACACACACACACACACACACACACACACACACACACACACACACACACACACACACACACACACACACACACGTGAACATGCCCTCTCCTCTCCTTCACACACGGGTGCTGTGTATGAAGGTTAGGGGCTCTGGGGGGAGTGCGATAATGATGTATTCCTGCTCTCTGCTTGGCAATAGAGGTATTCCACAGGATGCACACACACACACACACACACACACACACACACACACACACAAGCAGACACTGAGGACTAACAATGGTAATTTGCTGAATGGGGTCAGGCTGATTTGACGGTAATGAAGATCGATAGCTTTTTTCTCTCTCTCTTTCTCACACACACACACACACACACACACACACACACACACACACACACACACACACACACACACACACACACACAGGTGTGGGAATGGATGCCTGGTAGCTGTGCATAAAAATACATATCTTTAAACTAACCTAGATCCACACGCATAAGCACAGGAAAGGAAGGTGAGGAGAAATGGAAAGAAAAGCGACAAAGCAGAGAAGAAAAAGCCAAATGCCACCCTAATATTACAATACACAGCTTTCGGTGTGCTGTAACACATAGGACATTATGTTCAGGGGCACAGACTAATCACCACTCTGGCAATGTGTCACACTCATATTTGTTCTTACAAAAACCTAAAACTTTAACCTAAATATCCTTAAGAAAACCATATGAAGCAGTTCTCTTCTGCAAATCTTTGCTCTAAATGTCACACTTGAATCCACACAGTGTGGCAACGCTCTAACAATGGCCAGTGATATTAAGTGTGAAGAATTGGAAGGAAAAGGAACATCCTAGTCACAATACACCATAATACACAATCACCTCCACGAACACACACACACACACAAACAGCTCAGGTGTCTAATACAAGTGACAAAACTGCAAAAACGTACATAACAACGACATAATACCCAATACGTAGTGTATAAGTGTGTGTCTGTGTGTGTGTGTGTGTGTGTGTGTGTGTGTGTGTGTGTGTGTGTGTGTGTGAGTGTGTGAGTGTGTGTGTGTGTGTGTGTGTGTGGCCAAGGACAGTGGATGTTTCAGAGCTGTATCATGTGATCAAGGTCCTTTCAGGACAAAACAAACCAGGCTCATTGTTACTTAAGAGCACACTCATCCATTCACACTCAACATGTATTTATATTCGTGACCAGTCACGTATGCATGTGTGCATTTACGCATGTGTCTGCATATCTGCGTGTGGCCGTCTGTATGTGTGCTGGCAATTTATGCGGTACTCGCAAATGCATGTGTCCTGAATCATGCATATGGATGTTTTAACACAACAGCGCGCATGCAATATTCACAGACCTACAGCTCAGTACATCAAAATGCATATGTGATGAAGAGTGCTACCACTGCATTGTATTTCTGTGTATGTGTATAAAGCATAAATGCGGGAAATTATAGTTTTGCGTGTTGAAGTGGTGTAGGTATGTTCATGCATGTATTGTGTGTATGTTTAAATTAGCATTAGCATATGTGTGATTATGAGACAGTAAGACAGACAAACTGACTGAGTTTTTACATGGTTGTGTGTATGTCTGTAAGTGTGTGTGTGTGTGTGTGTGTGTGTGTGTGTGTGTGTGTGTGTGTGTGTGTGTGTGTATGACTCCATTTATCTCCCTTGCTCTTGTTTTGCTCCGCGTGACCAGAGGCGAGGGTGGCTAAAGGCCTATGTGAGCCGACAGACTCTGAATGAGCTTAAAGGGCTTTTGCCCTCTACACTCACTCTCTCTCTCTCTCTCCCTCTCACACACACACACACACACACACATGCAAACACACACACAAGCCGTTTTCACTTATCTGTTCCCCTCATTCTCTGCCAACTAGGCCAGACTGAGAGATTGTGTGTGACATGCACGGCTGTCCAGCGTTAAGACAAAAAGTGTGCGCATCCCAGAGCGTGTCTGTGTGTGTGTGTGTGCGCGCGTGTGTGTGTTTGCACGCTCGAGAGGGGGACCAACTGCACACTTACACACAAGCTGCCAGCTTTCACACTCCCAGGGAGGCCTATAACTCGAGCTGGCAGGTGTCAAGAGGATGGGACAGCATCAGGGTTAATCTGAACAAACTCAGACCTCTTTCGCAACACTATGTGTGTGTGTGCGTGTGTGTGTGTGTGTGTGGGGGGGGGGGTGTCCATGTCTAAGTGCAAGTATTTTCATCCATATTTAATTATGTGTAGAGGTTGATGTTTAGGTGCGTGAGAGAGAATTAGAGAGAGAGAGAGAGAGAGAGAGAGAGTGGATGTGTATGTGAATGCATATATGTGAGTGTGTGTTTGTGTGCGCTTGCTTGAGCTATTTGGGTGGGTGATGACTAACCCGGGCCTAAGTCACGCCACTGGACACTCACTCCTGCAGTCTGCCTCCTGCCTCCTACGAGGCTGCCACTGCATCTGCCTCTGCCTCTGTCCGAAAACACCAGCGTTAATAGAGGAGAGAGAAACGCCTCGGTGCCCGAGACACGATCAGAACGAGGGATCAGAGAGAGGAAGGGTGAGGGAGGAGAAGAGAAGAGAGAGGGCCGGGAAAACAGAGCAAGGGATGAAAGTGTGAAGGCACAGCGGGGGTGCCTCCATCTCCTCACATCTCTCTGTGTCTCTCCATCTTTCTCTCTTTCTCTCTGTGTGTCTCTCTCTCTCTATTTTACTTCATCCGTATTTCCATCTCTCCATCGCTCTCATGCCAACTCTCTGAGCTACCCGTCAGTCAGGTGATAATCAGTGCGGTCAATCAGTCCTTCAACCGGCCACTGACACACACCGCAGAGGAGTGAGCCTAGGAGGCAGTGTGTGTGTGTGTGTGTGTGTGTGTGTGTGTGTGTGTGTGTGTGTGTGTGTGTATGTGTGTGTGTGTGTGTGGTGGGACGGCTGTAAAATCCTCCAGATATGGCAGATTAATCCGTCCTTACTCACAGCAGGGGCAGTTTCCCAGATAGGCATGTGTGCTGTTCCTGATCCGGCCCTGATCTGGCATGAATGAGGCCCAGATCTGTTTCAGCACAAGCAGATGTAGAGAGGTTATGAAACCACTTCTCGGCTTAATTATGCATTTGCCTGTTCCCACGGTCAACGATGAAAGAGTTTCTCATCACAAGGAAATATGAATGTTCAGTATGTATTAAAGCCTGGGAACTTAAGAGGCAGAGTGCAAGGCCTTTGAAACCAGGTCTGTTCATCTACCAAGTCACATTCCCTAATCACTGTGGCTCATGCTGAAAGCGTTGCTGTTTGGACTTATAATGTATCTGCCTAACTGTGTGTGTGTGTGTGTGTGTGTGTGTGTGTGTGTGTGTGTGTGTGTGTGTGTGTGAGTGAGTGTGTGTGTGTGTGTGAGAGAGAGAGAGACGAGTCATCTTTTCATGAGGACAGATAGGCCTGCAGCAAGGATGCAGCTGGATATGTGATGCGCGCGTGCAGATTGCATAGTTTCTGCGCGTGGCAGTCGTCCCGAGGGCTTTTCTCTGTGCGCCCTTAGAGGTGGTCAGCGCGCACAACACAGCTGCGGACTCATACAGTTTATCATGAATTGTGACAATAACACGCCGCGTCCCTGCGCAAATAGCAAGAGCCTCACTCCTGCCGCCCCATCTGCAGCCTAAACAGCAAATAGAAGTAATTCAGAGTGCACCCCACAGCGCTGTTGATGCGAGCGGTTGCTGCAACATGCATGACCCCGACTGTCGCTGCTGTTAGCGGGAGAGAGAGAGAGAGAGAGAGTCGAACTAGACACTTGAGCGCGGTGCTCTTTGCTGCACCGACACTGACCGAGTGTTGGTATGCGAGAGGCGACGTGCGCTCGCAGCGCCAGGGTCAGTGCAGTCACGCACGCGGGGGTTATATGGGCTACAGCGAACACTGCATTATGAAAATCCCAACATAGTTCTTCTGCGTTATAGAAACGGCACACGGAACAAACCCAATACGCAACGTTTTGTTTAGTGTGTGATTGCACCACTTCTTCCCTAAGAGGCGCCGAGGCATCCGATGGACACGCTCTATAACCCCGAAATAATAAGGTCGACTGCATTTACGAGCAGTCTCCAGTGTAGCTAAGATCATACGCTGTCTTTAACTCCCCATCCTTTTGGTCTCGTTGCCTCACATTCCTGTTATAAACCCAGCTATGACATACAACATCGCTACGCGTTTATCTCCATCACAATGCTCCTACAAGTGTGGGAAGCTAAACAGGTAATGAGCGACAGCTACGAGAGCGCACGTACAGCCTGAAACGATGCACCTTACCTGCGCGATGCGGTGCACCTCTGATGCATATTCCTCTCCCTCCAGAAACTTTTCCTTCCCTCGGAGGCTGACGGCTCCGATCGCCAACTCGACGGTTCTCTTCTTTCCCCCCACGGATGTACTCTTACTCTTACGATTCCACTTCGAGCCGCCTTCGGCAAGAGGACATGCAGAGAACGCTGCCGATATATAGAAGAAAAAAAAATGAATGAAAAGGGGGCTTTGAAGCGCCAAATAAATAAACAGTCGATTCAACGGCAATGTCCCTCCCACGAGAGTCCTCTCTTTTCCTCTTTGAAGTTGGCTCAAAGCAAATAAACGTTGCGGTGTGGCGTTTAGGATCGCACGTTTCTACTACCTCAGATTAGACCCAAAACACAGACTGAATGGGAGCGACATTCAATCCGCAGCTTTGGGCTGCGTGCTGTCGAGGCAGATTGGATGTGGAAGCTACCATTCGCGACCAGGGAGAGCTGACCCCTCTGCCTACACACATCCCCCCAATCTCCCAGGGGCAGCCATCAACCAAATTAATTTAAGGTTAGCCGTTACCTGCACTGCCTGGTGTAATATTTAATATTCCAGATGTAGTTTAATTTAAAAAAAAAAAAATCAAACCAACAAAAAACGGGTTTTTTTCTCAACATTTCCCACTCACTCATACATCTGTGCACCAATGAATTGTCTCAAAACTTGATCCAACATTCCCAAGTTCCTGCCCGGGTTCATGACCGTGTCAAGACAATATCTCATGGAAATGGAGGTGAAAAAATCTAGCCGTGGAGAAATGGTTCTTAAAGTAATTACGTTTCTTTGGAACTCACCCGGACAATCATCGGCATTCAGCACCAAGAACATTGCACCATATGGGTCCATTTACATTTTCTGGAACACATTATGCCCAATTCTTCGGTTTTGCACACAATGCACGCTGGCCCAATTATGCATATTAATGCACCTGTAACGGGTGCTCTTTAATAGGTGCGTGCGAGAGGGGAGAAGTAATGGAAATAGGATGCAATTACAACTGGGGAGACAGACCGTTCTCCGTTTCTCTATGCCAAAACAAAGAACTAACTGCATATTTCCCTATGGGCGGGCAACATTAAAGCTTGATTATTTGAGAACAGCTCGTTAGGGAAAGCCCAGCACTGTTCTTTGTAAGTGTTGCGCATTTCAAACATTTCTTACTCTCAACGGGGTGGTGAAGTTAGCTTGATGACAAATGACTTCTTACCTGCTGAACCAGATGAATATATATATATATATAGAGAGAGAGAGAGAGAGAGAGAGAGAGAGGGGGAGAGAGAGAGAAGGAGGCAGGGCACCTAACAGATTTAATTGTCTGTGACACCTTAGCCTGAGATTACCCTGAGAGATAACATCAAATCACATCACAGTGGGCCATAACTAAACCATACCATAGTAGAGTCGCCATAGAGTCTCAAAAACACTTATCTAAATTATAATGACACGTTGCCACTATTTAAACACTGCTTGCCATTACAGTTAATCTGAGTGTGACTGATTTTATGGGATGGCATGGTATTGACTTGGGTTAGATTCACAGGGAGACAGAGGAACAGCAAGATAGAGCAAGGGAAAAAGGGACAGATAAGTAGGCAGAGAGGGAGAGGGAAGGAGAGAGAGAGAGATAAAGACAGTGAGGGAGAGAGAGAAGGAGAAAGACAGAGAGGGAGAGAAAGACAGATAGGGAGAAAGAGATCGAGAGAGAGAGAGAGAGAGAGAGAGAGAGAGAGAAAGACAGAGAGGGAGAAAGAGAGAGGGAGAAAGAGAGAGATGGTACGTGTCAAGTTGCCAGCTGGCTTCCACGCAGTCTGCAAACAGCTCTCATGGTCCCAGCACCAACCTCCCATCTAACTGCGTCACTCAGAACCCCGAGCTAAACGCCACCTACTACAGCAAACACCTGTCTGTCAGCAGCCAAGTCCTCCAGCACACTTCCCTCTTACACTAACGGCTCATGTGTTTCTCATTGGGCAGGTTACACTGCCTTAGGAATGGCAGCCGACTCTGGAGCGAACCTGGCCCTGATGCAGCAGATTGGTGTCGGAACTGAGCCAGACGTGGGCCAGACCTGGGCCAATGTCAGCTGACACCTGGGCAGATGTGTTTTTTCGGGTTAAAAGAAATAGTGGAAGCAAAAGCTGGAGATGTGTTGGGCGCTCAGCGCTCTCTCACTCAATCCAGTCCAGCGTCCAGGTGAGCCGTGAGTCCCAGAGCGCATCATTACGCCAAGAGCAGCAGGCAGTCTGGGCAGAGGAGCCTTCAGCGCTCTCCGCACACCAGAGGAGGAAGAACAGCAGCGTGGGTCTGAACAGCTCCTCAGAGGAGTGTGTGTGTGTGTGTGTGTGTGTGCATGTGTGTGTGTGTGTGTGTGTGTGTGTGTGTGTCTCTGTGTGTGTGTGTGTGTGTGTGTGTGTGTGTGTGTGTGTGTGCGTGTGTATGTGTGTGCATGTCTGTGTGTTTGTGTGTGTGTGTGTGTGTGTGTGTGTGTGTCTGTGTGTGTGTGTGTGTGTGTGTGTCTCTGTGTGTGTGTGTGTGTGTGTGTGTGTGTGTGTGTGTGTGTGTGCGTGTGTGTGTGTGTGTGTGTGTGTGAGGGCTCCCACTCGGTCAGCTTGTACCGCATGGCAGAGAGGAGAGACAGACAAAGATGGGGACAAGATGAACATCCAGAGAGACAGCTTGGTGTAGGGAGGAGAGGAGAGAGTACTGCCAGCTCAATGAAGATGTCAAACATGTTGAAGAGAAAAAAAAAAGAAAAGAGAAATGAAATGAATAGAAATAAAACATAGCAAATAGAAAGCTACACAGCACACAGCGCTAGAGAGGACACAATCAGGAGGGAGCAGGAGAGCTGGGAGCCGCAGCATCACGTTCGGCTGCTCAGTAAGGCTCATATTTCACCCTTCAGCTGTATTCCAATTTCTCCGTGCCGAGGCGCTGTATATTTATGAGGTGAACATCCTCCTCGGTCTCACTGAGAGAGAAAGCGGAGGAGCCGTGGATGAGACGGTGTTAGCCTTCCCCCCCCCCCTGTTAGATCCCTCACTTTTGGAGAGATAAAACTCCTGTGCTTACAGGGAGATATGCGGGATACACGGCAAGTGTCCATCCACTTCATCCATATCATTCATTTGTAGCTGTCACTCAGGAACAAACAAACTCTAAATAAGAGCGGCCATTTTGAAGGCACACCCTTCAAACTTAAAATTTGCTGATATATAAAGCTACGGTATGCAGCATTTTCCCACTTTTAGAGGTTTGTTTTTTAAAGGCAACTAGTGTTTGGTATCATCTTCAAATTCATTTAGATGGTACAAGGTCATGTGAGAAACAGACAAACACACTTGCTATTCACCCCAGCTGCCCTGATTTAGTAGTTCTCTGGCCCGGGACAGACTACCCCGCGAAAATATAAGAAAAGCTTTCACAGCACATCTCCGACTATATTGGCAAAAACACAAATCAGCAAGATTTTGCCAGAACCAACTGTGCTGGTGTTGGTGTTGGGTTTTTGCATGCCTCTTAGCTAATTAGCTCGCTAGTTTTAGACCAGTACTCCTCAGTGGTCCTTTAAACTATGATTCCTACATTTTTTGCAGTTGTTTTTAAAGCAAGCTGAATTCACCAACAGTGAAGTAGACACAGTGCTTATGAAAAAAAGGTGGCTGTGTAATGTGATGTCCTTCAGTCTTTAGACTGTCCTCATTTTATCAGTAGCACTCAAGGGTTAAAATGATTTATTCTGTGATGATGTCAGCAGATGCTCCCCCATTCTGCAAACCCACACACACACAATAGACAGCTTAGACTAAGATGCATTGGGTTGTTAATTATTTAATCAATTCTGATTAATTCTCAAAATGTAAATTAGCTAATTACATGACCCGAACTTATAGAATTACCACTGATTAGCTGGCTAAGCACCATTGGTGCCTCTTGGATAGGACTTTATTAGATTACCCGAACTCCGCTCTTTATAACACTAATGTCTTTCATTTAATCTAATTACTTTTTCAATGTTTTAGGACTCACACAGTTTAACTCCGCATAACACGGCCGGCCCTTCGTTCACCAAGGCATCTACATGGCGTTCGCCTAATTCAAAGATGTTCTTAGATTAATGTTAGCCAGCCAGAACATTTGTCTCTTCCATGTGCAAGGCTAGATTTCCGAGTCCACAGCCTTTCAAATGTGACCCTTTTCCAGGCAAGATCTTTGCAAAGAAGGTACTGAAACAGAGGCTTATACATTATGGCGAAAGCCTAAACAGGTACCGTGGGAGGGAAGATTTGGCAGTGGTGAGCTGCTTAATTAGAGAATGCGACGGGTGGGTACATTCTTATTTTTTTATTTATATATATATTTTTATTTATACTGTATATATTTCTATTGGGTGGGATTTTGGTGTTGAAGGAGGTATGTGGTGGGGGGAATGAGTGTTATAACTGTCAGACTTCAGCATGGATCCAGCCAAAGGATTTGTTTCAGAGCTGGGGAGAGGCTCCATAGGATTGTAAGGGACAAGAAGAAAGGAGAGAGAGAGGGGGCGAGAAAGAGAGAGAGAGAAGACAGGACAGAGTTTATGTGTGGTGTATGAGTTGTGTGTTTGTGTGTAAGAGTGAGTGAGGAAAGAGAGAGATTACATGACAATAGAGAATGAGAGAGAGAGAGAGAGAGAGAGGACAGGACAGAGTTTATGTGTGGTGTATGAGTTGTGTGTTTGTGTGTGTGTGTGGAAGTGAGTGAGGAAAGAGAGAGAGAGAGATTACATGACAATAGAGAATGAAGGAGAGAGAGGAGGAGGGCGGGGTAGCTGAGGGTTTGAGCTGGAAGAAGATGTGAGGAACACGGCACAGCTGGTTCTTAATTGAGAATTTTTTCTATTCAAATTCCCAGCTGTGCCTCTGAGATCATAAAGCTAAAGCCCAGCGAGTGTGTCACGGACCCGCCACTGTGCCCAGCACGGACCCGCCGCACTTCCACCCGCGTACCCGCCTGCTTCGCTCACGTGACCCGACCATGCCCGTATCACACCGACTCAAGCTGCCGCGTCCTGCGGGCTCCGTCTCTCTCTGCTAATGCAGTTGGGATGAACGGCGTCCTTCACGGAGAAGACTTGGACGTCGCCGCTAGAACTGCCGGTTCTCCACTGTAAACACAGATTAACATTTCACGAAGCAACACTGGGAGGCCTGCCTACAGTACTGCAGGCTTGGCTCATACCCACAGCCTTGGGGAAGGGAGGCAGTGTTCTGCCGCTGTTCAGAGTGGTGGAGGTGGAGGAGCATTCACGGAGCCAACCCGCGCATTCCTGGATGCCGTCCATGCCTTCGAAGACAACTGCTCAAAAATGCATCTCTTCAACCTGAAGTAAGATGCTAAGCGAGGTATCTGTTCTCTGCATGATCGCCCACCCACTCACCTGTATGGATTACTGTGCCCACACCTTCGCCTACACGGCATAGACCTGTCCCCTCAAGCCACTTGTTTTGTACTCCCTACTGATGTCTGTTTCTCTTAGCCTGCCACAGCATAAAATGTCTTTTTCCAAGTAGCCTGCTTTTTCACCGAGAGGGTGGTTACGCTGACCCTGCATGTACTGTGCTTTAACACACAAAACCAACAGAACAAGCAACTTTGATTTGGTTAAAATCACATGTTTACACAATGTTCCTAAAAATATTGCTATTATCAGTTTGCATTGTGCAAATGTTACCATTACAGACATTTTAGTATCAACACATTCAGTATCTTAACAGCAGTAACCCCGATCAGCATTTCCTCGTGTTGCTCTAATTAGTCCCCGCAGGCCACCGTAGTAAAGAGCCCCTTCAGATCATGCATGTCTGAGTCCTGCTGCCCTACTTGGCTATTCTTGACCACACATGCGTTCTGTCAGGCTCCACTCTGTGTGCCTCGAGTTGCGTCGCCTTCCACTTGATTTCAGCGATTCCTTCACACTGGACTTGACAGCCAACAAAAGCAACCTCATTAGACACTTCAGCACCGGAGGCCAAGGGGTGAAAGGCAAGGACACACCCCGCCATCCAGCTACTCATCATAATAATAATAATAATAATAACAACAACAACAACGCCAAAACACGAGGAATCCTTGAGTGGCTATTTGCTTGTCATGTCCATGAACTTCCCCCGGCACACTTGTGGGAAAGGGGGAAAAGGAAGTTGGAGGAGGTAATTGCTACTGCGTTCTTTTGGATGCCTGGATATTTATTAACCTGACAGGGAGTCTGGGCCGATTTCTGGGGCATGACTGCTGTATCCACAGGGGAACGGGCCCCAGCATGGAGAAAAGTGTGTGGGTCACCAGTCAACAACAGCTCTTGATCTCTCCGGGCCAAACAGGCTTGTTCAGCTGCACCGAGGGGACCAGCAGAGGGCCTGATAACGGAGCTGCGCCGTGGAGACCACGAGGGTGAGGGAGAGATAGACAGATATACGCCACTGATAGACTCGTCCCTGGAGGTGCGAATAGCCCCATCTGTGAAGGGCTTTGACATTGCGCTCACTCCTTATCTCCACACCTCTCCTCTCCTCCCCTAAACACTCCTCTGCTTCTCGTTTATTCTACCCCTCTTCTCCTCCTCCTCCTCCTGTTTTTCTCCCTCCCTCTCTCTTTTTCCCTGTGCTCCTCTGTTTCTGTGTGTGTTTGAATGCTCCTTCCAGCATGACAAGGGGTGGGGGATAAAACCTTGGAAGAGGACCGTAAAAATCTACAGACTGGAAAATGTGTTTATGCCCAGACGCGGTCTTCTGCTTTTTCTGGCTCTCGTTCTGCCTTCCCTCTCAGCCCCTCCTCTCCTCCTGTGTTTTCTTCCTCTCTTTCGCCTCTCTCAGCACCCAGTCTTCCGTCACAATCATCCTCCCGGGAGAACAAGCAGCACTTTTACACACACAAACAGCCCTCGCTGGAGAAATGTTTATAAGACTATAACCGCATGCAATATCTTACTAGGGCCCTCTCCCACTTCACTACCCCCCCCCCCCCCTTAACCCCTCCTACCCCCTACCCCCCACTCCTTCCTCTGCACTAGCAGGCCTATTCATTAGGGTGGTGGAGCATCTCTGTTAGCTAAACTCGAGCATCATGTCAGACACGCAGTGTGCCAGAACCCAGGGAAGCCATGCAGAAGCAAGCCATGTAGCACTGTGAGCATCTGAGCGTTTGTCTTCAAAGATAGCGAGGTTAATGCCGCCCCCCCCCCCCCCTCTCTCTTTCTAAAGAGATCTGAAAGAAAGAAGTCTGCCACACTGAGTTCCATGGTGATGTGAATCTCACTGAGAGAACCTCATTTGTCTTGCTGCTGATGTCTAAAAAAAAAAAAATATTGCCACATGACTATGAACATTACACAAAGTTGCATTTGCAGTTTTTCATGGTGATGGCAGTTGCTTATGGAACCCCCTTCCCACACTTCTTTGGCCTGGAGAGTAAAACAATGCGCAGTGTGAGGTGAGGTTAAACTTCAGTCAATATCTCAATTAGATAAAGCATCTCTTCTCACAGTGCACTGCCACTCAGAGAGTAAAAGAGGCCATTTTGACATTTTGGCAAATAAGCCTAATTAGTCTGCTCTGAAAGAAAAATATCAGTGACCCGTCACAGAGCCCCCCGTTATCATTATTAACGTTGTTGCTTTCTAATGTCATAAAGTATTTTATAGTCACAACGGTTTATTTTATAGTATATGCATTTGACTAACTGAACTGCAAGCTGCGTAAATGTCAACAAAGCTCGAAAAATGAATAGCCCTGAAATGACTGTTTAATAATATTTGCTCAAAACAAAATTTCCAGGTTGTGTCGGAACGATATTTCAGGCTTATGCCAGTGGTTGTGCATGAATAAAGAAGATATTCAGCCAAATGTGTGATATATTCTCTGTCGCTGAACAATATATTTTTTGAGCATTGGTGCCAGGGTAATGTTTGCCAAACGTAATGTTTCCCCACCCCTTTTCATCTCCAATTGATAGCATCTATGCACTGATGTTAGGGGACGAGATAGCACAACACAACATTCTGCCGAGCCAAGGCCTGTGCCAAAATTCAAATGAGAAAAATCACACATCCATCACACAACACATGGGAAGGAAGAACACAAAAAAGAAACTGGCAAATTACATCTTACTAAATGAAAAATACATTAATTAGTAAAGTATGACTGCTTCAATTTACATGTGCTCAATTAATGAGCAGTTTGTGTAACAATGTGAGCCACACACGAGGAAATCTAATTATCTTCGACTACATAGCATCTGTGTCTGTTTTTCCCCCCACAAGTCTCTGTAGATTTCTCTTACAAGGCACATAGGAAACCAGAGATTTTTTATTTATTTATTTATTTATAATAGAAAAATGAAATGTCTTTGGCAGATCTCGCTATTGACAAGACGTGAGGAAATGGGAAAAGGGACGGCTGTGGGTTGTTTTGGAAATTCAAGTGACGGCACTTGTCAGGAGAATGGGAGATCACCGTGATTTCGATGTCTGTCATTTCAGGGAAGCAAGACTGACTGCAGTCTAAGAGTGTGAGGCCTCATACAGTATGAGCCAGGCCAGATGTGGCCGTCTATAGTTTTCTGGGGGAAGCCGTGTCTGTGCTAGTGGGGTGAAAGGTCATGACCCTGTCACAGATGTTAATAACAGGATAGAACACATATTAATCCTCTGTTTAGTTTTTACTGAACATAAATCTAGAATTGAATAGACAGCCATTTAAAAGGGTCTCATGAGGTCATTGTTATATCATCGAATAAAAAAATAACTTTGCAAGTTATAAGAAAGGGATTCTACACCGTGGAAGTATTATTAATATTTCACTGTTTGTGTTTCATGTTCATCTACTGTTTTATTCCTCATCATATTCCAAGCACACACACACACAGATGTATTTTCATTAGTTGCATTAGTCATCTGTCAATATGAGTCTGACAAAACATCAGTGCAGTTTCACAAAAAAGAAGTGTGAGGCAAATGGATGCGACGTCTGAGTAAACAATGGGACAGTGTGATGAAGAAATTATAATTAGGCTTGAGTGACTGGTGTCTCCCTTTGCTTTGACAGTCCACAGACACAGTAAGCTAGTGTTTAAGAGTACCTGTGTGTGTGTGTGTGTGTGTGTGTGTGTGTGTGTGTGTGTGTGTGTGTGTGTGTGTGGCTGTACGGCTGTATTTATAGTGGAGCTCCTATGAACATATATATAATATTTGTCTGAAAACATTCCTGTGTTTACTCTGTAAAACATGATTAAGTTTCCAAAATGTTCTGGTTTTCATGGGCAATGGTGCATGCATCCCCCATCACTCAGATATACCCTACTGCCATTTGCCTGCTCTGTGTGCATGCGCCAATTTGTGCACTATTGTGTGTGTGTGCACTATTCTTTGTTTGTGCACTATAGTGTGTTTGTCTGCAGTATGTATGTGTGTATGTCTGCAGTTTTGTGTATTTGTGCACTATTATGTGTTTGTGTATTTGTTCCCTACTGTGTGCACTCTCTGGTGTCTGTACTTCACTTGTGTGAAGTGGAAATGTGCAACAGCTTTTTCCTCTCAGCACACAGCCCGCTTGCATGCACACACACACACACACACACACACACACACACACACACACACACACACACACACACACACACACACACACATATACACATCCCACTGGCTCGTCAGTCATCAGCTTCCCCAAAGTTTGATCAATGCCCAGGCCTCTCCTGTGTCCCATTAGCATACCGTTATAGCATAATAAATTACAGAATTAAACAACAGCCAATCAGAGCGCGGCGTCCGCGGGAGCCCTGACAATGACTGATGCAGCGCTGCTTTCCCCATTGTGCGCACCGGGAATGCCGTTGCCGCGACGAGTCTCGGCTTACGGTGATGAAATTACGCGCCATCATCCTCCATTGCCGCCACCATTCTCTCTTTTTTCTCTCCCCCCCCCCCCCCCATCATGACAAGAAAAACACCAATTTTGTTTTATTCCAATGAAGTGTGCAATTGGTGGCGGAGGCACAATGAATGCTCACCCAATCAATACCTTACCCCTTCATTTTTTTTTTTTTGTTCCTTCCCTGCATTCTCTCACTAATATATTGGAAATGGAGTTAGAGAGATTGATTTTGCCGGCGACGCCACGGGCCAGAGGAAAATGAAATGAAAATGTAAATGAGTGGCTGTTTTTGTTTCCATCGCTCGTTGTACAACGAGGTCTTTGCTGTGCTCAATTTGTATCATTTGCCATTTCTCACCATTCACAGATAGAGAGACCACTCTGGGTGGAGGGATGAGTGAATAGGCTTTGGCACATTAATGACCCTCACAGGCTAATAAGCAACACTGGTGGTGTGTGTGTGTGTGTGTGTGTGTGTGTGTGTGTGTGTGTGTGTGTGTGTGTGTGTGTCTGTGTGTGTGCGTGTGCGTACTTCCACTCGGGCTGGCAGCATTGATTAAGGACAGCGTTTCAGTGTCTGTCAAAAATGCAATTGAATGCAGGAGTTGAGGTCTGACGGCTGCACTTCCACGTGCCCTCCTCTATAATTCATGCTAAATTATGAATTATGCTAAAGGAATGGGTATTGTTTAGGATGCTTGTTCTGTAGTTCAAGTGGAAGTTCATATGCTTGATTTCCAGGAAGTGCACATTCTTCCCTGTGCTTTGTATGAAAGCATCTGATGAATAGAGTGAAGTGTTATTTACCTGTATGTAATGGAAACATATTGTGAAATGGACTCTGTAAAGGAGTTAACCTGACCCATGTATCCCTACAGGCATATCAAGCCAGAGAAGGAGAGAAGAACGCACATTCTAGAGGTGAAAGATTATCATCAAAAGAGTGTTTGTAGAAGTGGGTTTATTTTGTACAATATCTGTTGTTAGTGTGTATATGTGTGTATAAGTGTGTCTATGAATGTAGATGTGCATATGTCTGTATGCACCAAGGAAATAAATGAAATAAAACAAGTTTGCAAGTTACACCCTTGAGAAAAGGGATTCTACACCGTGGAAGTTGGATGAAAAATTGTGTGGCCATGAATATTATTATTATTATTATTATTATTATTATTAATAATAATAATAATATTTCACTGTTTGTGTTTTGATGTTCATCTACTGTTTTATTCCTCATCATATTCCAAGCACACACACACACACACAGATGTATTTTCATTAGTTGCATTAGTTATCTGTTGGTTTTTGGTCTTAGTAAAGGAGAAATAAATAAATAAAAGAGTCCACAGATGTGAAGGCTGGAGACCAGCATAGGTCCATACAGAAGCTGGACAGGCCACCATAGGCTCAGTCCTCTGTGCACTGGGTAATCTGGGGCAGGCCATCTTTTCTTTTCTGACAAATATTTTGTCTTCCTTCTCAACAAAAAAGTAATTTCTTTTTTAATGAGTTCTCCTTTAACTGGATTTTACTACAGTAATCAACTCTGCAGGCATTAACTGAACTGCTTCAGGAAAAATAGCTACATTCCAGCAACATCTAGCCCACAATTTTCCACAATCAGACAGTATGGCTTAGCAAGATAAGACAACCCACACCCACTTGTGGTCGAATAAAATCCAAAGATGCATAAAAACACAATAATGATGATCATTGGACGAACCATTTGCTGTTCAATATTGAACAATCTTAGCTGGACTAACAACCCCAGCGTGAAGCTAAGCAAATTAAAACAATGAGCCGGCCTGATAATATCAAAAGTGAGAAAGACCACATTCTGCCAATGAAATCAATCATCTTACTAAACACTGCTTCCATTGTTTTTGTTGTTGCTGTTCTGAAAGGAGAAGTAAACTGCGGTATGTGTGAAGTTCTGCACTCTTTAAGACCCAATTAATATTTCGTTTTTAGTAAATGACTAATTGTTTTAATGGGACTTGGTGTGTGACAGCAGTGAAAGCTCCAGGGTTTGGTGAGTGTCTATGTGTGACATGTTAGTTATTAACCAATACAGTGACTGTAGTCAGAGAGAAAAAATCAACGCATGGATCTCTGTCATCCCTGCCAAAGGCACAGACCCCAGTGTGCACTCTGGCCTGGTTCTCTGTGTTCACTCACGACCAGCAGGCTTCGCTTACTCAGTATCTGCATATGCCGAGTCACTCTTAGAGAGAGAGAGAGAGGGAAAGAGAGAGAGAGAGAGAGAGAGAGAGGGAGAGAGAGAGAGAGAGAGTCACATACAGACTGAGACAGAGAGGGAAAAATAGAGAGAGAAAAAAGATGGATAGATATAGAGACAGGCAGAGAAAGGGAGTGAGAAAAAGGGGTTTATCCCACTCAGAGGATGAAGAGGAAAAAAAACGAGGTGAGTGGTGTGTTACTAACTCGTCGTCATGCCGACTCTACTCTCTTCATCCGATACCCCACACCTGCTCTTCCATCAGGCGTCCCTGATCTCTCCGACTCCCGACTTTGTCACACTGGGAGAAAAAAAGCGGGCAAATCTGACATAATTCCTCCGTAGAAAAAAAGGGATATTCCAACAGATTAAAACACTCTTGAGGAAATACTGAAACAAGTATGCCATTAAAGCCTGCTTAATCCCTTCCGCAACACGACAGGATTGTTACAGAAGAGTAGCGATTGCCAAGAAGCGATATTCAGACTCTGACAAATCTCTGCGTCTTCATTTCCTCATCCACTGATGCCATGTCTTTCTGTTCTTTTTTCTTTCTTTCTCCCATGCCAGTTTGATGACATCAAAAAAAGGCAATTTTTTTTTACTTGAGGTTTTGGGTTTTCACATGGCTGGCTAACCCACTCACTCGCCCCCGCTTCCAGTCTGTGTAGGAGTGTGGTTGTCTCCCTGTCTCACACACACACATACATACACACACACACACACACACACACACACATGCACACACACTCTCTCTCTCTCTCTCGTACGCGCACATACACACACACACACACACACACACACATACAGTGAACGGCTCAGTGAATGTCTCTCTTTCAGCGGCTGTTGAAAGAGAAGAAGGAGAGCAGAGAGCTTGATGCAGTGGCATCGCCATAGTGAGGATCAGAGCAGAGTAGAGGAGAGCAGAGCTTCATCCAGCTAAGAGGAGCCACAGGCGCTTGGTGTTTGGAGGAGCTGGGAGGCGAGAGTGAGGAAGTAGAGTGGGATCCGCACGCGGCCCGAATCCAGGCCCTCTCGACTGGGATCCAGGATGCAGCAGAGCAGGGGCTGGTGGTGGTGGTGGTGGTGGGGGGGGGGGAGGAAGACGAGGGCTGGGAGGCTGGAGGCTGGAGGGCTGAAGCACCGCAGCCGTATGTTGTCTCTCTCCGCAGAGGCTGGACGGCCAGCTGTGCCTCCATCAGATGGTTTTCAGTAACCTTGAGGCCTGTGCTCACAGCGCTACATCAGGCCATGCCTCGCTACTCTGCTCCGAGCGGGGGCCA
>NC_045171.1:7864457-7874457 GCF_900700415.2 Clupea harengus
TAGACCCTAACAAGACCTTGCTAAAGACAACTGGCAGAGGTTAAACAGAGACACCCTGCCCACCCTGCCCGCTGTGAGCTCCCTGTACTGAGTGGCACAGTTAGACCATGAGAGTGCACGCCAGCAGCGGTGGCATACAGCCTTGGCCGCTCACACTGAAGCCCACAGATCACACACCCAGATGCCAGACACACCCCCTCAGAGTGGAGGGGCCCATAAATACCATCTCATGTGCCTGGAGGGAGAGGGGACAGAGAGGAGAGAGAGGGGACAGAGTGGAGAGAGACGTTCCCAGCGAAGGCTGGGGAGGAGTGGTTAGGGGTGGACGGGTGGTGAGACCTCCATGTTGGAGTTTTGAGAAGGAGCAGCGCCGCCACCGTGGTGCCCGGAGGGAGCATGTTCGTGTTGATGCTCCCCTCACTTCAACACATAGGTGCCACTCACATAGCGTCAGTTATGCTCACTTATGCACGGCCTTTCTTTCCTTTTTCTCGTTTCTTTTTTGTAATCTTTTCCGTCATTTTCTGTTCTTTTCCCTTTTCGTCATTATTTTTGTCCTTTGTTTGATGTTCTTTTTTTCTTTCTTTCTTCCTCACATTCTTCCTATGTCCTTCTATCTCATTCGCTGCATCTGCTCGAGATGATGAAGCAGTTTAGTAGCCTGCTTCCTGTCGGAGTCCCGTTTGAGTTGTGTGCACGCGGATCAGAGGGAGCGGTAATGAGTGCTGATGCTCATTATTCCAAATGCATAAATCTGGCCACTTAGGTGAAATTAGGCCTTAAAGTATATACATTAAGGATGCCTCGCTCGCCCTCTCTCTGCTGCTCTCCTGCAGCTTGCTATGAATATATAATTAGGCTTGATATTTCTTGCATATGAGGCAAATTTGAATGTAATTAAAGGGGAGACTTTGAACTTTGAAGTTCAATGAATCATGGGGATGAGTGGTGTGTGTATGTATGTTCATGTGTGCATGTATCTCTGTGTGTGTGTGTGTGTGTGCATACGTGTGGTTTTCTGTGTGTGTGTATGTGTGTGTGTGTGTGTGTGCGCGTGCATGCGTGTGGGTATCTGTGTGTGGTATGTCCCCTTTAAACAAAAAAAAAGAAACGGCTTCCTCTTGGTTTTTGCCTAGAGTAGAACGGGAGTACGAAAGATTCATAGAGAATTCTGACTTTAATATGTCCCATTAAAGTCTCTGCTCTGAATACAAAAAAAAAGAACAAGTGAAGAATGGGTAGAGAGGTCAGAACATTTTAAATAGAGGAAAGGTTGTTCTCAGGATGTTCTCTTTCCCGTGGTGGCATGGCCATGAGGATGTGGGAAGTATAAAGGCATGTGTGTCTCTTAGAACACTCTAACATGTCAGAATACATCAGAAGAATCCAGAACACGCCAGGTGAAACACATTCTAAAAATGCCTGACCTCAGATGCTGCTTCACTTATTCAATTATTCACCAATTCACTTGCAAATAATTTTTCGTGTGTGTGTGTCTCTCTCTCTCTCTCTGTGTATGTGTGCATTCCTATGTATATACATGTGTGTGTGTGTGTGTGTGTATTCATGTATGTTCAATCAATCACTTTCAGTTACCCAAGGTCTTCGTCTAGTTATACAGCACATACCAATGTGTGTACAGTTATTCAATTTCTCAGCGTGGCTATAAAGCTTTAAGCCGAGATGGAGAGCTTTCACATAGAAATGAGAAAAACGTGTCAACACGTCCATGACTTTGATATTTGCAGTGCCTTAATTGTGCGGGTTTTAAATGCTGTTTGCATTTGAATCGACTTGTCCTCAGTTTGCGTTGATTTTAATATGCACTCTGAGAAACCTTTTTCCTCTTTTTGCCTTGAAAAGCTGGGCTTGAATACTAACGACTGTCCTTATAAGTCTGCTGTGCGTTTTTCGCATTGCACCTACCAAACACTGCTGCATTGACATTGCGTCTGTCAAAAAACCTTGTGCGTTTGTACACGTCGACTGTGGTGGGTCTCCGGGGGTTGTTGGCTCTGCGTTTTGATGGCTTGCTGCTACGCTTTTAAGGGCTGGAGGGTCGGTTCTTTTCAGACGCGGGGGAGAGCCGGTGATCTGCACTTGGCATTTTCACCTGCCTAATTCCCCCCCTGTGTCATTTGTTACATTACTTCAGCTTTGTCGTTGTTGATGTTGTTGTTGTTGTTGTGCTGGTTGTTATGCTGCTAAGCAATTGAGGCCAAGTCAATAAATATCGGACTGATTTTTCCCCAGACGTTGTTGAAAATAATCATCCTCAAAGCTGACTTTCGATTTTTAAAAGTGTGCAGGCGGAGCACAGAAAAGCAACATGCTTGCACACACAGACACACACACACACACACACACACATACAAACACACACACACACACACACACACACACACACACACACACACACACACACACACACACACACACACACATACAAACACACACACACACACACACACACACACACACACACACACACACACACACACAAACAAAGAAGGGTTTCAAGAGCCATGGGATACTGAGCACTACCCACGCAAGGAACAGAACAGAGGATAAAACAGAAAAAACACAGACAGACATGTTCACATACACACATATAACTCACATAAACACACACAAATGTGCACACAGATGCACACACACAGACACACAAACACACACACACACAGACACACAAACACACACACACGTACACATACACATACAAAACACACACACATACCAAAAAAAATTAAAATAAGTTGTATTAAAGCTGGACACTGATATACTGTATACAGTTTGTAGGAAGAATCAATCCAATCCACCTACCCTCAGCTACAGAAATAGCCATTTCCTACAGAGCGTTAAGAATACATCTCTGAACAGGGTCCTACTGAGTGATACCCAGAGAACACACACACACACACACACAGACACACACACACACACGCACACGCGCACACACACAAACATACACCAGACTGACAGGATAAGGACAGACACAGGTAGGCCAAGCCACGCTCCCCACTCTGCCTCTAGGCCACGGTGTGTGTGTGTGTGTGTGTGTCTGTGTGTGTGTGTTTATTAGGGTGGAAGATGACTTCCATCTCCAGAGAACTGGGGCCTTGGGTGATGGTAAGCTCCAGGGCTCCCACGAGAGGAAGGGGGAGGGGGGGCAGACGTTGTTGAGGTGGTGCCTACACACCCAGGTTCCACTGGGGAGACAGGCCGCACACACACACACACACACACACACACACACACACACACACACACATACACGCGCACATACACACTCACACACACACACACACACACACACACTCACTCCCAGAGGTTCCACTGTGGGAGACAGGCCGCAGGGCTCGCTTTTCTGAGGTCCTGCCAGTGACATGATGTGCTATGATCGCATTAACGACACACCTCCTCTCTCCTCTCACCATCTCACTAGTTAACCCTAACAGGAGCAGATACACGCAGCTAACACTTTACTTCACACACACACACACACACACACACACACACACACACACACACACACACACACACACACACACACACACACACACACACACACACACACACACACACACACACACACACACACACACACACACACTCACACACACTCACTTTCCCTCACTCTGTCTCGCTTTATCTCATGTTCTCTCTCTCTCTCTCTCTCTCTCTCTCTCTCTTTCTCTCCCTCTTCCTCTCTTTCTCTTAGGTTAACCCCTACAACAGGCATCCTCCATCAGCGAAGCAGCGACCACTGAACAGGGGGGAACTCAGTAATGAGGAGACTGAATTTGCCCTTGGGGCATTTTCAACGCTCAATTTGTCCAATTTCGTGATACCTGGTTGCCCTGACAACAGTAAGACAAATGTGTTTGGATCTTCAATGCAGAGGCGGAGACATCAAGGACAGTCGTCTGAAGAGGCAAGTTGAGCTCAGAAAGCAGCGAGACGGTGTGAGCGTTGGAGATAAAGAGGAAACAAGACAGAGACTTGTTTTACTTATTCAGATTTAAATAATTATCGTTACTTTCATTCTTTTACTGTACAGCGTCTTCGGGCATAATATAATAGTCATGCCAATGCTTTGCACGCTTGTTGAATAGAGCTTGTTAAATCTGCCCGTAAACATCTTTTGTTTTGTTAATTGTTTGTTTGTTTGGTAATTGTGCCTGTTGTTGCATATTCTGTGGGAGTGTTTTTCAGTGAACAAATGTGAAAAATCTGTCATGCCAAAAAAAAAGCCTTTTGAACTGGAAACAGAAACTGAATTGAGAGACGACAGAAAGACAAAGGCTGAGGCAGGGAAGAGGAAAAGAAGCCAACCAGCAACCCAACACAACAAGACATGATCAAATACAGGCAAGACGCCGACAAAAACGGAGAAAGAGAAAAAGCGCCTATGGGAGAAGAACAGCTGAGCAGTGTGCATAGAGAGATGAAGGAGGGGAACGGAGAGAATGAGAGTTGAAGTAGGGATGGAAAGAGAGAGAAGAGAGATAGAGACAGAGAGAGAGGGGGAGAGAGAGAGAGAGAGAGAGAGGTAGAAAGAGAGAGAGAGAGAGGGAGAGAGTGAGAGAGAGAGAGAGAGAGAGAGATCAGGTGAGTGGAGGTGTGGAAGAGATGCATTGCTGCTGGCTCCTGCTCCCTGCTCGCGCGGCGGCGGCGCCCGGTCCAGCTGGGTGATTGAACAGCAGGCGTATCGGGGGAAGCATTGAAGGATGAGGGTGGGATGGCGAGGAGCAGTGAGGGATGAGTGTGAGCCTCCAACACTGCCACTGAGAGATGAGAGAGGACACACAGCACCTCCATCACACCCCTACCAGCTGAGAGGGAGCGAGAGGGAGGTGGGGGGGAAAGGGTGAGAGAGAGAGAGAGAGAGACAGGGGATGAGAGAGCATAGGGGAGAGACAGGGGATGAGAGAGCATAGGGGAGAGACAGGGGGAGGGAAGGGCAAGGGAGAGGGAGAGAGAGGGAGGGGTGTGAGAGGGGGAGATAGAAAGGTTGAGGGAGGGGGAGTGAGATGAAGAAGGGGAGGGTGAATGTGAGAGAGAGGAAGAGGCAAGGTGAGAGGGGGCGGGAAGAGAGGTAGAGTGAGAGAGACAGAAAGAGAGAGAGTGAGAGCAAGAGAGGTAGAGTGAGAGAGCGAACGAGAGAAAGAGAAAGAAGGGGTAGAGTGAGAGAGCGAGCGAGAGAGAGAAAGAGAGAGAGAGAGAGAGAGAAAGAGAGATTCAGGAAGTCAGCAGAACAGATAGAGCAAGGAGAGCCCAGAGGCACAGCCATTGAAAAAGGAAAAAAAATAAATGTACGCAAAAAAAAGAGAAACATGCGCAGAAGCGAAAAAAGGACACTGGCAAACAAAAAGTGTGGGAAAGGGAACGGGCTGACAAAAGAATCAAAAACAGAGGGAGGAGATTACAGGTGAGAACGAGAGGAGAGAAAATGAACATATGTCATCTGAGATGACACCCCTCAGTCTCACAGTGCCGTGGGACTGGGGCCCAAATCACAGAGAACACAAACAACACTCTTCTCTTCCACACTGCATACACTGGTGACAGAGAACACAAACAACACTCTTCTCTTCCACACTGCATACAAACAACACTTTTCTCTTCCACACTGCATACACTGGTGACGGAGAACACAAACAACACTCTTCTCTTCCACACTGCATACAAACAACACTTTTCTCTTCCACACTGCATACACTGGTGACGGAGAACACAAACAACACTCTTCTCTTCGACACTGCATACAAACAACACTTTTCTCTTCCACACTGCATACACTGGTGACGGAGAACACAAACAACACTCTTCTCTTCCACACTGCATACACTGCTGACGGACAGTGGTGGAGGAAGTACTGAAGTTTAGTACTTAAGTAAAAGTACAAGTACCCCAGGAAGATAAAAGTAAAAGTAAAAGTAAAAGTACTACATCAACAATCCTACTTAAGTAAAAAGTACTTACTTTTAAATTTACTTTAAGTATTAAAAGTAACCGTGGTAAAGTTGGTTGGAAGTTCGATATTCAACAGACATTCGGACACCCGTATGTTTAGGGACCATCAACAAATTACACATTTAAAATTTCAAAAGTCAATAGCTTTTCAACAACATGAACTAGAAACATAAAAATTATGTTGAACTGTTCAAAATGTATGCATACACATTGCACAGCCTTTATTTTGTTTATTTTCATATCAGGTTGTAACAAAATGTTTTAATTCAAAATAAATCTTCAAACTTCGATAGCTTTTTGGTCATGTGACTTATCATCCTCAAATTAGTTTCAGAGTGTTCATTGACTATGTATACATGTTGCACAGCCTTTAGTTTTTTCATTTTCACTTCACACTATTTCCAGTGAATTTTTGAACATTTGAAACTTCAATAGCTTTTTGGTCATGTGACCTATCATCATCAAATCTATTTAAGAGTGTTCAATGACTATGTATTCATGTTGCACAGTCTTTAGTTTTTTCATTTTCACTTCACACTATTTTCAGTGAATTTTTTGCCTAAAGACTGTAGATTTGATGATGATAGGTCACATGACCAAAAAGCTATTGAAGTTTCAGACTTTCATAAATTTACTGAAAATAGTGTGAAGTGAAAATGAAAAAACTAAAGGCTGTGCAACATGTATACATAGTCAATGAACACTCTGAAACTAATTTGAGGATGATAAGTCACATGACCAAAAAGCTATTGAAGTTTGAAGATTTATTTTGAATTAAAACATTTTGTTACAACCTGATATGAAAATAAACAAAATAAAGGCTGTGCAATGTGTATGCATACATTTTGAACAGTTCAACATAATTTTTATGTTTCTAGTTCATGTTGTTGAAAAGCTATTGACTTTTGAAATTTTAAATGTGTAATTTGTTGATGGTCCCTAAACATATGGGTGTCCGAATGTCTGTTGAATATCGAACTTCCAACCAACTTTACCACGGTTTAAAACCAAAGTACTCACGCAATGGGTTGTCTCTCAATGTCTAGGCTGTGCCATTTTGATAAAGAAATAGCTACTGGTAATAAATGCCTCTACAGATGTCACTACTAGTAATAATTATAAGCAACAACATTTGTTAATGGGAAAGGTTGGTGTAATTATTGTGCCTACCATCTGTAATACTGTTCACACTATATCTTACAATTCTGCGGATGACAAGTTATCTACCAGGGATTATTTGCAAAGTTAATACCATTAAGCCAAACCAATAAAGACACCATGTGATATCTTTAAATCTTTTATTTAATTGTAAACGTGTAAAAAAGGGAAACATGGAACATGAAAAACAAATGTGATTGTAAAACTGGACAGAACAAGGCACGCTAGCTTGACATAGCTATCGCAACGACCCGTATTACCGCCCGAGACCTATAATCGCCCTCACGCGGGTAAACGTTACTTAATATTGATTTCTGTATCAACCAGGATAACGGATTTTAAACACCATACGCTCCTACCCAAAAGGGATATTTAACTTGTATGTGTGCAAAAAATTGCAGTTGTACAGCGTTATTTAGTGTACTAGACAGCGATTTATTTCTGTGTGTACAAACCCTCATGGAACCAACTGAACGAATTCGATTTCGCAACGAGAATTTGTGAGGGTCATAGAGCTTTCCATAGACATATATACAGAAAGGGTGTTTATAGGTTCCACCTCCTGTATCAGCTAAATTTGCGTGTCGTTCTACACAACGGGAAAAAACTGAAAACACGTTTCAGTTGAAATCCAAACAAGTTACCAGTCCTAATCTAGACACCCACCGCTACTGAAATATGTAAGATTGATTGATTAAATATTTTTCGATCTATAAATGTTTTTAACTGTTTGTCACTTTTTTAATAGCTGGGGCGGTAATAGGTATCTTTACGCTAACCTACCAGCTTTATCTTACCACTACGTTAAATATATAATGAAGGTCCAATCATGTTTTTTTATGCTATTGCTGTATGTCAACAGGCATTTCCCTAAACATTATAATATCATGTCAGTAAACGAATACATATATCAATATTCAAAAGTCAGGGACATTAACTTAGCATAGCAATCACTCTGCTTACCTCGATATGCTACTTTAAATTTGAGGGCGAATTATTGAAGGCTAGCAACTCCTTTTTTTGAGGGAGACAGGAAATGCATTGAAACCTCCAGGAGTCATTCTTGGGGCCTTTGAACTCGAACATATCTTTTAAATAGGGCCAAGGGTGGCTCATATCAGAGGGCTCAGGTCAGGCCGACTCTGGATCCATGTTGAATAGGCAGTAGTCAGGCTGAATGTTCAACTATAATAGGCAAAGCTACCGCTAGTGCTGCTGCCAAACGCGCACTCTGATATCATTGGAGTTGATAGAGCCACCTGATTGGTTAAAACTTCCAAAACAGCAACGCAATCCATAGTTTTGTGTAGGCAACATTTTGGCGAAACTATGTTCATAAAATGTAACGAGTAACAGCACATATTGTAGAAATGTAGCGGAGTAAAAGTATAGATAATAGCTAAAAAATGTAATGGAGTAAAAGTAAAAAGTATGCACTATTATTTTTACTTAAGTAAAGTACAGATACGTAAAAATGTACTTAAGTAAAGTAACGAAGTAAAAATACTTCGTTACATTCCACCACTGCTGACGGAGAACACAAACCACACTCTTCTCTTCCACACTGCATACACTGGTGGCAGAGAACACAAACCACACTCTTCTCTTCCACACTGCATACACTGGTGGCAGAGCCAGGTCGAGCCAGCTGTAGGCTAGTAAATGTTGCTGTTGCTGCTGTTGCTGCTCTCTCTCTCTCTCTTTCTCTCTCTCTCTCTCTCCTTCTCTCTCTCTCTCTCTCGATTCGATTCGATTCGATTCGATTTTCGATTTGAATAGCTTTATTGACATGACCGCTATGGTTACAGTATTGTCAAAGCATTTAAAATAATAATAATAAAAAAAAAGAAAACAGTGACAATCTCTCTCTATCTCTCTCCCCCCTCTCTCTCTCTCTGTCTCTCCCCCTCTCTCTCTTTCTCTCTCTCTCTCTGCGTATGTGTGTTTGTTCAATCAATCTGTATTTCAAAATGCTAACAACATAAGATGAGGTCCGTAGGTTTGTCATCTACTGGTCTGTACGTGTAAGTGGTTCTCCCTTGAATACGTTCACAGTTAACCCTCCTGTTCTCTTTGGGCTTCCACAGGTCCTGGGCCCACTTCAGAGGCTTGTGAAATATGGTTCCTGATGTTTTAGAGGCTTGTGAAATATGGTTCCTGATGTTTTTAGAGGCTTGTGAAATATGGTTCCTGATGTTTTTAGAGGCTTTGTGCTTCTTGACTTTTCCTAACTCCTTGAGAACTGTTGGAAAAATCGGATTTCAACCAGTCGACATGTTTGAGAAGTCCTCTACAGAAAGAAGTCACACTCTCTATCCTTGGGGTCTGAGTGAGTTCAGATGAACTAGGGATGACACGTAGGTGTGACAATCCAACTCACACACACGCACGCACGCACGCACGCACGCACGCACGCACGCACGCACGCACGCACGCACACACACACACACACACACACACACACACACACACGCACACACACACACACACACACACACAGACTCACAGACACACATACACACTGGGTAGGGTTTTTCCAGCAAAAACTCTTGCTAATGAAAAGGGTGTGGGCATTAGGTAGATTGGTGCATATTTACAAAAAGAAGAGAAAAGACAAAAGATTTAGCATTTATATTCACAAATGATTTATATTCACTTTGATTTGGAAAGAAGTGTACTGAAAATGATGCTCCTTATCATGTGCCTTAGAGATGGTGATTGATGATGGAGAGAATGAATAGCAGGTGCCTGAGAATAATGTGAAGGATCCTGATTTTACAAATATATTCACATACTCATACACACATATAAAAAAAAACATATATACATACATACATACATACATATTGATGAATATGGCTCATGA
>NC_045171.1:7879457-7881957 GCF_900700415.2 Clupea harengus
ACAGATGGTGGCCATCTTGGATTTCGGGGTCAAGATGATGTCTTAATGTCAAAATGATGTCAGAATCACAATCCTTATGGTCAATTTACCACAAAAAGTGTATTCATACATTATTCTAGGTGCTCTGGTAAAAAAGTTACTTTTACAAGATAGGCCCTGTTGCCATTTTTGATTCGGCCCTCTAGCAAAAAATGCCGACATTTTTGCGAGGGACATGGGGGCTACATTTTTTATAAAAGGTTTATAGAAGTCAAATCAGTCGTCAAAACATCTTAGCCAGAGGATGGTCACGGAACTGAGGTTTCTGACCCTACTAATATTAATACTAACACGCACACACACACACACACACACATATATATACAAACTAATGCTAACACACACACACACACACAGACAGATAGACAGACATACACAGCAGGAACAGCAGGTTACAGACATACCTCATTTTTTGAGGAAGAGATTACAAGGTCATTTTGGGATATGCAAGTCAAGGTGGTCTGATATAACACAATAAGGGCTGTGTGTGACGCCTCCCATGATGACACGATTGCCAGTAGAGAA
The DNA here is from genome assembly GCF_900700415.2 of Clupea harengus. Taxonomy (NCBI): domain Eukaryota; kingdom Metazoa; phylum Chordata; class Actinopteri; order Clupeiformes; family Clupeidae; genus Clupea; species Clupea harengus. The sequence goes on from NC_045171.1 coordinate 7,880,022, forward strand.
CTGAGTCCTGTCATGTTTATTTAGTGTGTTGTATTTGTATGTAACGTCACTCTGCAATTTTGCATAAGTGTGTCCTGCACCTGTCTGTTCCTGTTGTCCTTTATCTATGAGGATGTGTTCAGATGCAAGCCTATTGGACATATGGCAGCAAATATGCCTTGACGTGAATTGAAAGAGAACTCAAGTGATGACAGCCCATCCAGCTGGTCAACGTGAGCGCCAAGGATCCCGGAGGGCACGGAGCGAGTCTGGGCCGGATCAGTGCCGTATCTGGGCCAGACCTCTCCACCCCTCCAAAGACAGCTGCTGTGCTGGAAGCGAACGTGCCATGCAAAGTGTGTCCACTGGGCCAAAGGTGACCTTTCCCGCTAATCTCATATCGTTCCGAAACACATCATCAGAGTCGCCCCAGCCCCAGTCGGGTAGCCGCGGCGTAAATCGAGACCGACAGATCCTCGTTCAGGAACACGCGGGACGCCTCGCGGCCTGTGACAGCGCGTCGATCACAGTTGCACTCGGCCCGGGATGAAAAGACGCACCTGCGCAGGTGAAACTGTGCCAGCACTGCCGTGCATTAGCCATGCTCTGCGGAGCCCTCTTCCATTTTGACTCCGCTCGATGCCAAGCCACCGGCGACAAATGTCAGACTCCATTTGTGTCAAACCTGATAGCAGCGGCCAACAGCAGAAACGGCAAATGAGCTTTTCCAGGCAATTCATGAGTGGCGTACTGGAATAGTTTAGGTTTTTACGCCATGATTAGAACTTCTGGTCAGGGCCGGCGGGCTTATCACATCGACTGCTCTGTCGCCGCAAATCTCCATCAATTCCCCCCTCCGTCGTTAATCATCTCAGAATGCCATTATTGGCCATAAACTGGCAACACAATGAACTCTGACTATGGCCTACGATCAGAGCGGATAATGAGGTTACCTCCACATCAGTCTTATGGTAGAGAGCTAAACCGGGAACCGGCCAAACTTATGAAATATGTGTGTGTTTATTTGTGTGTTTATTTGTGTGTTTGTATGTAGGAAAGCTGTTCTATCAGGAATGTAAAGGATGTTTATGTTTAATTGAATGCACTGTGTACACTGATTCAAAGCTGACCATCAAAGTAACCTACACAGATAAATATGACCATCAGCACATACACACACATCCCTCCACACACACACACACACACACACACACACACACACACACACATCCCTCCACACACACACACACACACACAGTTGTATAGGTTAGTGCCTTTAGTGTCCTTTCTTAGTGGCTATTTTTGTCAGATGGCTGTAGAGCAAATCGACTGACCAAAGTGGCCTTCGTTCGCTCGCGGGGAACAGCAGCACATACTAAAAGCACACCATGGATTCCATTCAGGGAGACCCTTAAGCAAGAAAAATGGTTACTGCAGGTTACATGTTCCATGTAACCATGTCAAGTATTACAGTCATGACATTCTGCATGATTCGCCACAGGAGCTGTACTTTGTGACTGTAAAAGGTCAAAAGAAAACACTTTGTCCCGGTCTAACAGGGCGACACATAGAACATCCTCATGACAAGTCATGACACTGAAGATGTGAAGAGATCTAGCCGGAATGAGAGTGAGGGAAGTGAGAGAAAAAGGTGAGAGACAAATAAGTTCCTGTCAAATCGAATCAAAGATTCAACCGATCAAAGATACACCGATCTGGCCCACATCTGGCCCACATCTGGCACCTGATTGAAGAAGGGAGTTACATGCTGGAAGCAGACAAACCAGACACACCATGAATAGCAGTGCGCGGTGAAGGACTTACATCAAACCAGACACACCATGAATAGCAGTGCGCGGTGAAGGACTTACATCAAACCAGACACACCATGAATAGCAGTGCGCAGTGAAGGACTTACAGTACAGAGCAGCGGCTATGCTAATGCATGCAGCAGAGG
>NC_045171.1:7889457-7904457 GCF_900700415.2 Clupea harengus
GTGTGTGTGTGTGTGTGTGTCTGTGTGTGTGTGTGTGTGTGAGTGTGTGTGAGTGTGTGTGTGTGTGAGTGTGTGTGTGTGTGTGTGTGTGTGCGTGTGTGTGTGTGTGTGTGCGCTACTTCCTCTTAGCCTCCCCTGTCTCAACCTTTCTTTCTGTCATTCTCCTCTCACTCTCTCCTCTTTCATTGTCATCTGTTAAGGTTGGCTTGGCCATAGAAATGTGTCCAACCAAGTTTTACAAGATTCTATGCACTTAATTAACTATTGATAAACTAATAGAGTGAACTCCTACACCGTGACATGGTAAAGTGTCATATTATGTGCTTAAGTGTCATATTATGTGCTTATGTGCTTTATTTCTAAAGTGCCATATTATGTGCTTTGACTCTCTTCTACTTAAGTTATGTTAATCCATCCACGGCAGGTGCAGGGATATATGTACCTGCCTCCCGTCTCCAGCTCCCTTTAGTAGTCACCCGGAACATGCAGGTCGTAACAGCTGTGAAGTTGTTTTGTTTTCCAACAGTGTGGATCATCTATGAGTGTCACTAAATCTTCCAGCGCACGTGTGTTTGCTGTCTAAATCAAGACTGGGGCGTCGCTAACACCTCCCTGAGTCTCTGGGTCCCCAGCCCCTGTGCCACAGCTTACAGTTTCTCTCAAACACCTTTAACACCTGCAGCGACTTCCTGCTTTGCCATCCTCTCCTCTCTTCCCCCGTCCTCTCCTCTCTTCTCCTCTCTTCTCCTACCCTTCACCTCTCGTTATCGACCTCCTGTGCTTTCCTCCGTGACACCTTCCTGTGTTGGGGCGCACAGTTTTCACCTACTCTGGTGTGTGTGTGTGTGTGTGTGTGGTGTGTGTGTGTGTGTGTGTGTGTGTGTGTGTGTGTGTGTGTGTGTGTGTGTTGTTGTCGACATCACCTGAACACTCAGAACTGGGGCTCCACTGCAGATCCTTGGCAGGGCATTAAGGACAGCAGCTCCCATCAGTATGGGAGACGGGGACTGTGGTGGTGGTGGTGGTGGGGGAGGGGGGCTTGGGGTCAGGGCTACTTTATCCACATGGCACACATCGCACTGCCAGGCCTGGGCCATTAACCCCAGCACGAGCCATGGAGGTGTGACAGCATGCCAGGGGCTCAAGAGCAGAGAAGCCCTAAGGGGAGCAGTGAGCTGTGGGTGTGTGTGAGGGAGTGAGGGAGTGAGGGAGTGTTTATGTGTAGGGCATATCTATTGCACCGCTTTCTATATAAGAAAGCTACTGTGTGTGTGTGTGTGTGTATGAGTGTATGTACGTATGTATGTATGTATGTATGTATGTATGTGTGTATGTATGTGTGTATGTGCGTGTGCGTGTGCGTGTGCGTGTGCGTGTGCGTGTGCGTGTGCGTTTTCTCTTTTTGTAGGTAAGTGTATGTGTGTGCATGTGTTCTGATTGTGTGTGTGCGTGTCTGTGTTTTGTCTCTCTCTCTCACTCTCTCTGTATGTCTGTGTGTGCATGTGTGTGTGTGTGTGTGTGTGTGTGTGTGTGTGTGTGTGTGTGTGTGTGTGTGTGTGCGCACATGCTAAATGTGTCTGTACTCCTCTTTCATCATATGATGTACAGTGTGCAGAGACTGTACAAACAGCCCATTTTCATTACAAAGCTAAAAAAGCGGCAGCGAGGGAGCGCTCTAACTACACATTTATTACGATACGAGTGTGCTAAAAACAACAACGCCAAATGACTTAATTATTCATTTTACACGCGCACACCTGCTTATGGCTGCTGCATATTATTACAATTTCTTGCACCGGTGCGTCCGAGGAGCAGAAGCCTGGGCAAAGACTTGATTGCCTCCTCTTTCATCATAGAACTTATAGCGCGCTGCCCCCGCCTAAGCAGTGGATATGGAAGTGAAGGTGTGCCCGAAGCACACACAAACAGAGCCCTTGTAGTACATCTGTTCTGAATGGCGAGGGGGGAACCGGTTCATGCTATTCCTGATGCTCTTAGCGGGGAAACAGAGGACCACTTCATGTCTGAAGACATCCTCCCTCCCTCGTCTTGTGGAGTGCCCATCTCTTTGCCCCCCCCCATCCCCTCTTCTCTCATTCCTCCTGCCTTGCTTCAGCAATCATCATATGAATCTTTGTCCTTCTCTTCATCCCCCTGTCTCAGCTCCAATCTCAGCTCCACTCAAAATCTCTGCCCTGCCCCCCCCCCCCTTTCTCTCTTTCCCCCGTTCTTTCTCTTTCCCCCATTCTCTCTCTGTGTCTCTCCCCCCCCCCCCCCTCTATTGCTTGCTATCCCTGGAGAGACCTTTAGGAGAATAGGGTGTATTTTCTAAATGAAAGGCTGTGGATGGAAGATGGCCATGTGGAGCATCACTGTACTTCACTCTCGTTGCCATGGCGATCGAGTCCACAACACACACACACGCGCGTCTTGCTCTCGGCAGCTAAAATGGAACTCGCAGGGCTGGAACTCACAGGGCAGCTGGAACTGACACGGGTGGGGCCCCATCTTGTGTTCCACTTAGTTTTGAGCCTGTCCTTTCCCCATAAAAAGAGGGGGCCATGTATTAGGGAAGTAATGGGGAACAACCAAATGCAGCCCTCACACTCAAGGTTATCCATCCAACCTGGTCTCTTGACTTCACAAGAACCACTTCGAGGCTTTTAGGACGACTCTTCAAGGAGATAGAATGCATTGGTACAGCGCCGGAAGAGACAGTGTCTTGAGTTTCGTGATTTCTCCTCTGTGCCAACTTTGCCAACTTTTGGTTGTAATACGTCAAAGCAAAAAACAGACGACAGACTTGTCTGCTCAGTACCGAAACACAACTACATCTTCTTAGAGAGGCGGGGAGGTGACTGATGCTGATGTGAAGACAGCTAAACTGGGACAGGGGGTGTGATGAAGTTATTGGCAGTAAAGAGAGAGATGGAGAGGTGGAGAGTGATGGAGCCTGATGTGAGTTTAACAACAGAGAGACACAGAGCTGCTGGTCTGCCACGAGGGGAGACATGATGATCGATGGGAGAGCCTCGACAAAAGACTAATGCATTTACTGTTTTTTTTTCAGAATTAAAAAATGGAGGGAGCAGCGTTCTAAAAATACCTTTCTGACTGGACCTGGACAGAACCAGTACCAGTAAGGAGAAGTATTTCCTAAATGGATACAGGTACAGTGTCATTTATATCAAAGAAACATTGTTGTGTTGGTGTGTGTGTGTGTGTGTGTGAGAGAGAGAGAGAGACAGAGAGAGTGTGTGTGCATTTTTATGTGTGTGTGTGTGTGTGTGTGTGTGTGAGAGAGAGAGAGAGAGAGAGAGAGACAGAGAGAGTGTATGTGCATTTTCATGTGTGTGTGCGTGTGTGTGTATGTGCACGCATGTGAGTGTGTGTGTGTGTGTGTGTGTGTGTGTGGCTGGCTGTAGCTGTGGTTGTTTAATTAGTGGGTTTTAAATGGAAATGCTGTCCTACTGAACTCTCGTTCACATCTCTGACCCTCTTCTGACCTTCAAGGTAATTAGAACCATGCTCTCTGCCTATTGATACACTAGAGTAGAGTAAGAAATTAACTTGTGTGTGTGTGTGTGTGAAGAAAGAGAGAGAGAGAGAGAGAGAGAGAGAGAGAGAGAGAAGGAGAAAGGGAGAGAATCCGTCTATTTCTCTTGCCTTTTTCCCTCCGTCTGTTTAGCTGTAAATCAGACTCTATTGACCCAGGCCCGTGTCTTTTAAAAGCAGTCTACCAGTGACTGGTCAGCAAGTGCCTGCACTAGCATGTAAGGTCTCCACACCACGGCGGAGTCTGCATGCTTCCATTGTGTGTGAATACGAGGGCAGGCTGGCTACCCACAGATCCCAATGTGTTTGAAGACCCTGGGAGATAAAGGTCCTGTCTGAATGAAAGCACCTGGGGTTCAGTGAGGAAAAGAAGAGAAAAAGAAAGGATAAAAGAGAAAAGAAAGAATGCAGGCTGCCGGTGTAACATAACCCCAGGCAAAAGAGAGTTTTGGAAAAGGTCACGCTATTCTTATTATTCTCACAGGAAGACGAGAGAGGGGGAGAGAGAGAGAGAGAGGAAAAGAGTGAGGAAAGGTGAGAGTGGGAGAAAGAGTTGGTGAGAGAGAGAGAGAGGGAGAGAGAGAGAGAGAGAGAGGGAGAGGGAGAGGGAGAGGGAGAGGGAGAGGGTCATGGATAGAGATATGGAATGAGGGAGTGGGGAGGTATCTCAGGTTTGTGTCCCTGAAGGCTTCAGTGATGCCCTCGTTAGGGAAACTCTCTATTAGCGAGAGACGCGAGAGAAAGGCTGATGAAGTAGCATTTAGCATTTAGATCGTACGTGGCTTCAGCCTCTCAGGGGTGTTTGGGCGCTTTCTGCTCATCTATTTCTCATTCTCTCAGCTCTTCTCTCCCTCTGCTCATCTATTTCTCATTCTCTCAGCTCTTCTCTCCCTCTGTTCCTTTCCTTCATTCTCTTGCATAGATACTCAGTCAATCTCTCTGTGATGCGCATCTTTTTGCTTTCCCATGATGCAATTTGTCGTGTTTTTATCCCCCATTGTTTCCCTCTCTCTCTCTCTCTCTCTCACACACACACACACACACACACACACACACACTGTGAAATATCATGATGTCTTTGAGAGATGATTACTCTGCTAAGAGCTGTACCTCGGTGCTTCTCTTTGATCAGTGAGGTCATGATCTGTCCTGATTCCTTCTCTCCCTAACTCCTACCTCTCTGCACAAACCCTGACACAGGTGCTCTATCACCCAGCAAACCTCCACTCCTTCTCTCCTCCACTCCTTCTCTCCTCCACTCCTCTTCTCCACTCCTCTCCCCTCTTCTTCAACTCCACTCCTCCCCTCCTCCTCTATACTCCTCTTCCTCCACTCCTCCTCTCCACTATGTCCTCGCAGCACCATCCCAGCTCCCTCTCACTCCGTGTGTGCCTCAGTGCCACAGGCCCAGGCAGGCCTGCTGGAGGTGGGACATTCACAATAGCCCCAGGGGGCAGCCTGGGGGGGGGGGGGGGGGGGGGGATGGAGGTGATGGGAGAATAAGGGGATGGACAGAGAGGGGCTGAAGGGTGCACAGACAGACAGGGGAAAATGTACATATGGACACACACAGACACACAGATAGACACACACACACACACACACACACACACACACACACACAGAAACACACACGCACATACTGTTGCTTCCACCTGTTTGCCTTATGCCTCTGTGTGCGTGTACAGAGGGCTAAGAGTATGCCTTATTTTGCCTGGGCTGGGCTTATGTCTTTCAATGTAATCTTCAAACCAAGGGTGGCAGGCCCAGGAAAGCGGCCAGGTGGTTCTTGGGGGATAAAGAGGTGTGTTGAGGACGGAGGGAAAGACCACAGTGCAGTTCAACAAAGCAGCACAGGTCACACACATTCTCCAGCTCATTCAGTCAGCTTTAAACACACACACACACACACACACACACACACACACACACACACACACACACAGAAGTATGGTGTCAGACGTCTACATAGCACTATTAATGTCTTTCTTCCAGAATTTGAAAAGCTCACTGTAAACCCCCTTTGGAAGAAGAGCTAGGTGTGGAGGGAGAGGGAGAGCGAGAGCGAGAGGGAGAGCCAGGACATAATGACTACTCCCTCCAAAAGTTTCTCAGAAGCCAGACAGCACGTCCTTCTCAACATGCATAATTTAGAACAGCAGTCCACTGAAAACACCGAACGAAAACAACACCTCTTCCCTGGACGGCTTTTTTTCCCCAGCAGCCACCTCACGCAGAACATTTGAAATCCACTCCAGGGGTGTGTTGAGCAACCGCTGTGGAGTCTCTCTCTCTGTCATTTAACTACAGTAGTTGTTCAACGACGCTTTTGGGAAACGCCAGCTCTTACACAGATGGGCCTGACCTCTTCACAAAACTATATGGCACATATATCCTCTGAAAGGCCTTCCTTACGCTTCTCCCTGATAGGGGCTGTGAAACACTGGCACTGACTGGTGTGGGTGTCTGTATGTGTGTGTATGCATGTTTGTGTGTGTCTGTGTGTGTGTGTGTGTGTGTGTGTGTGTGTGTGTGTGTGTGTGTGTGTGTGTGTGTGTGTGTGTGTGTGTATGCATGTTTGTGTGTGTGTGTGTGTGTGTGTGTGTGTGTGAGTGATGTATGCCTCTGTCTGATCCACTGCACATGCTCAACAAAAGACAGGTCCCAGGAAATAGCACCGCTAGCCCATAAAGTCGAGTCGGCTAGCAAATCTAATAATGTCAGTCTTTGTGCCAATGAGGCTTAAAAGGGTGCTGTCATGTGTTTTTCCGTTATCAGGAAGAAGCGTAATTAGGTTGGGGGGCCGCGTTCCTCCCTGGTCTCTGGCCTGGGAGCGCTGAGGGAGACCACTTCCCAAGGACGCTTTACGAGGCTCTGTTTCGGCTCAGCACAGAGCGAGCCCAATGGGCGCCGTCAGGGTCATTGGATTATTCCTAACCCTCTGTCTCTCTCGCCCATTCAGATTTTCAGTCTGAGAGGCCATCTTGAAAGATCCACTTTACCCTTGTCTTTTTCAGTGAGCCCTCTCTCGGTCTCCCTCTCTCTCTCTCTCTCTCTCTCTCTCTCTCTCTCAGTCAGTCTCTCTCTCTCTCTGTGTCTATCTCTCTCTGTCAGTCTCTCTCTCTTTCTCTCTCTCTCAGTCAGTCTCTCTCTCTCTCTCTCTCTCTCTCTCTCAGTCAGTCTCTTTCTCTCTTTCTTTCTCTCAGTCAGTCTCTCTCTCTATCTCTTTCCCATTCTCTCTCTCCCTCTCTCCGTGTGTCTCTCATATCTGAATGGACTCTCCTCATTCTCAGGTGCTGTTTCAGTTCAGTGAAAGCGGGGCGGAGTGTTTGAGTGACAGTATAGAGTGTTTTACACAGATTAGCTGTTAAACCGTAGGTCTCTCAGAAGCCTCTTTATAAATCTGTGGTGTGTGAACAGAGTGAAGGTGAAAGATGGCACTGCGCTCTGAATGCTGGAGAGGAGGCTCTGGAGAAAGGACAAGGAAGAGAGAGAGAGAGAGAGAGAGAGAGAGCGAGAGAGAGAGGGAGGGAGAGAGAGAGAGAGAAAAAGAGAGAGAGAGAGAGAGAGAGAGAGAGAAAGAGAGAGCGATACCTGCTGAATTCTACAGCATCACCATACAAATGCTACATGCTATTACGAAAAGTGCTTACTTGACCTAGGGTGGATGGAATATACATGTTGTGATGAGGGCCTGTATTAGGCTTTCATCTGAAAGCCGTGAATGCAACCGCTACCAAGAAATCCATTTCTGAGAAACAAAGCAGAGTAGGAGCGATGGACCGGCAGTCAGTGGAATTACTTTGATTCAAACAGAGAATATGAGTGGCTGAATTGGAACAGTGGGCTGATTTACTGCAAAGCCGTGAAGAACACCAGGAACAAATGTCCTGATGTTATGGGACAAAACAACACAATATCTCTCCATAAACTAGTTCAAATGTCAGGATTTTCTGATGGTTCGCTTCAAAGGAAGGCAAAAGGTCTGACTGCGGGTGAGTGTGTTAGGAACACCTCCAGTCCTGTTTCAGTCTTTTGCCGCACATTGGCAGAGCATCCACTACATATTGATTCTGTAACCGCCTGTGTAAGTCCGAGAAAGAAAAGGGTAGCACCAACATTTGCTCAACGATAAATAAATAAACAAAATAATGAATAAATAAACAAAAACCTTGCACTTCATTTTGATCCATTATGCTTATGTTAGGTAGAGGAGCAGTGGAGGACTTAATATAAATTCAACAGAAACTCAAGTTCAAGTTCAAAAGAAATTCCAGACCATGTGCAAACCACAAATGAGGAGTCTTATCATTTTACTCGTATTTTCTCTGTAATGTCATTATTGTACTGGCCTATGCCCATAACAGATTTAAAGAGTCACTCTCTCCACTTAAAGAGAGAAAGACAGAAACAGCACTAATTGAAATCCATTGATGAGACCATGGTGTTGTGGCTGTGTGAGCAACTGCTATGGCAACAAAGTGTTCAACTCGTTAAGTGCCAGAGGCTAAGAGGGTCTAATTAAGACACTACAGCTTTTTCAGAGGATCTTGTGCTAATGGCAGAACAAGGAACGCCATATGGCTTCAATGTCTTTACTTAGTATGGCTCAATGACGCAGAGCTGTAGCACTGTAGTGGGTGACAAGCGTGCGCACACACACACACACACACACACACACACACACACACACACACACACACACACACACACACACACACACACACACACACACACACACACACACACACTCACACACACACACACATCCCCCCCCCCCCCCCACACACACACAGACAGAAGAGTGTTCATAGAGCTGAACTGTATGTTGTGCCCAGTCCGAGGTGTTTAAACACAAACACACACACACACACACACACACACACACACACACACACACACACAGACACACACACACACACAGACACACAGACACACACACACAGACACAAACACACACACACACACACACACACACACACACACACACAGACAGAAGAGTGTTCAGAGAGCTGACCTGTGTGTTGTGCTCAGTCCGAGGTGTTTTAACACAATGGAACAGCTCTTGGCACTCATTCTCTGAATGTGAGTTATTCATGGACACAGCCAAGAGCCCCACACCCCCACACACTCCTCATCGCTTTTTCTCTCTGTCCCTCTCTCTCTCACACACACTTTTTCTGCTCCTATCACTACCTTTCTCTCTCTCTCTCTCTCTCTCAAACTCCTTCGCTCTCTCTCCCTCTCTCACTCACTTTCAGTCTCACTCTCTCTCCCACTCCATCTCTCTCTCCCTCTCCATTCCCCCTCTCTCTCTAATGGACCACTTGCATCTGTCCACCCTCCACCCCCTCAGCATTAATAACAGGCTAATTAAAGCCTTACGAGCCTCCGAGTCCCTCTCTGACAATGACATCTGTTAAAGTTTGAGAGCGTTAATGCTTAAAAAATATTAATTGAGGTGATGGATCTGAGCGGCGGGCTGCCATTAAACAAGAATGGTGAGCCATCTAGCGTCTGTGCTGACGGGAGATAGATGTCGGTGTCAGCGGTGGTGACAGTCGTGCAGCTGCGGCTTGGCCGTCACCTCGTGCGTTTACATTAACGCCGCTTGTCTTTAATGCACTTGTTTTTTTTTTTGTTTTTTTTTCTTCTTCTTCTTCTTCCACCAAATCCACCCCTATTGACTAGGACAGTGATTAAAGACTCCATTGTGCCCGAGACAATGGTGTGCGTTTCAGGCTCAAAACAAGAAAGTCCTCACGGAAGGGCTGTCAAAACCAGGTATTGAAGCGCAGTTAATGACTAGGCGAGAAAATGAAAGCAATGAATTAGATACCCCCCCTTCAAACACCAGTTAAGAGTGACGAGTCTGAGGAAAACCTGCCTTTTTAAAAAGCAATACTTGAAACAAATTATTTTCTTTCTTAATTCTTAAAACACATTGCTCTTTTTTCTCTTTTTGCTTTGAAGGAGGCAAAAAAAGCCTCTCTTTCTACACCATTGTAACAGACCACACACAGGAAAAACATTGTTTTTTGACTAAGCAACACTGGCCCTGTTGAAGAGAACATTTAGTACCTCATGCACGAGGAGTGAAAAAGGAAATTGCTCAACCACCTCTGCGCATGTCTTCCCATTTTATCCTCCTTTCTTGTGGTTACGCCTGAACATGTATTGTCGACATTTTGTCTATTCTTCAAACACATGATTAAGGAAAGACAAACGCACAGTGACAATGCAGGCAACGAGGTCCTTGTATTCAGTCTCTGCAAGAGGCTGAGCATCTCCTTTGAAAGCACTGCTAACTCCAATTATGCTGGCTTTCAAGGCACAAAACAGGGTTTTAATAGCAGTGGGGCCTGCTTGATTTCATGGAAATTGTCAGCGGGTAAGCTGTGTTTTTTTCCCTCTCCGCTCTGTCCCATTATTGTCTCATCTTTAATAGATGGCTTGAATGGGGTCAATTAAACCCTAAAATGTAATTTCATGCATTCACACTGGTAGAACATTTCCTCTCTTTAACATTGTATCATCAATGCAGGCCTCTGAAAGCAGTCTCTCCTCACTCCATGACACACACACACACACACACACACACACACACACACACACACACACACACACACACACACACACACACACACACACTTCCACTCTCTTCTTTCAACCCCCAATTTATGGCAAACAGCTCTGTGCGTCCTTCCATTTTTCATCCCTCACTTTCCAGCAGCTAATCATACTGTCATTACAGTGTGTGAAGAGTGAGTGTGTGTGTGTGTGTGTGTGTGTGTGTGTGTGTGTGTGAGAGTGTGTGTGTGTGTAGGAGGCAAATGAGCAGCAAAAAATAGCACGAGAAGTGTTTTTTAGCATGATTTCTGAAGTGTGTGTGTGTTTGTTTTGTGTGGCTGAGTGATTTAAAGCAAGAAGAAACCCAGAGGTGGAGAGACACACACACACACTCTCACACACACACACACACACTCTCTCTCTCACACACACACACACACACACACACCACACACACACACACACACACACACACACACACAGAGAGAGTGGCTATGACAAGGTGACACTATGGAGGTGCTTTGATTGACAGCTCGGATGATGCGGGCAGGACGCTGAGGTGTCTGGTGCCCGCGATGGGATGGCACAGCTGCTGTCACCATGCCACCACTGCTCAGGTCCACGTGTGAGTTTGTCCAGGGAAGACACTGGCTAACGTGGAGCAGGTTGTCAAATGCAGGACTAAATCAGTGCAGGCACACACACACACACACTCGCATGCTCGCACACACACACACACACACACACACACACACACACACACACACACACACACACACACACACACACACACACACACACTGTAGAATAGTTCCAGCCACAGTGCTGCTCTTTGCCACTACCTCAGGTCCACAATCAAGTTTGTCACTTCCTGCCAGAACCATTACTTATGCCCTGTACTTCCCCTAACCCATCATCCACATCACTTCTGCTGTTTAGACTGATGGTGTGCTCCCTATCCCTTGCCGCTGTACTTTCCCTTGGGCCTTGAGAAGCGCCCACCTGGAGCCCTGCCAGCACGACCACCCCCCCACCCACACCCACACCCACACACACACACACACACACACACTGGTTGGCCGCACTGGTACATTTCCATCTAATTCATCACGGACAGACAGATAATCAGAAAGTCATTACGGAGGCCTGACAGTGGCAGCGCGTGCTCCAGAAAGACAGAGTAATTGAGCGCGCAGCGATGGGAGGGGAAAGCAGGGCTGGCCGAGGCCACGGGGTAATGAATGGGAGACCGCAAAGTCTGAAGGAGGGTGGAGAAAACATGGAGAGGAGGAGACAGGAGATGAGAGGAGAGGATAAAAGAGAAGAGAGAGGTGGAGGAGGTGAGAGGAGAGAGAGAGAGAGAGAAGAAGAAGAACAGGGAGTCTGCTTTGAAACTGAAGTGAGACGAGAGAGAGTTTCGAACCCACTGATGAGATGAGAGAGAAACTACAAGGGAAGGCCCATCATGGAAAACAAAAGGAAAAAAGGGGAACAGGGCAAGGAAAACACATGCAAAGAAAGAAAGAAAGAAAGAAAGAAAGAAAAAGATAGAAAATGAAAGAAATGAAAAAAGAAAGAAAGAACTCTTCAGACATCCCAACACAAATCCAGTCCAGAGTCCAGAGGAGTCATTTCTTTCCCCCAAAGTGTACAGTCACACAAAACACACTAAAATAAAACAGGCACACACACACACACACACACACACACACACACACACACACACACACACACACACACACACACACACACACACACACACAAACACACACACACATACACACTTCAAAAATAATTATTGGAATGGTTCCATTGAATTGGGCTGCTTTGTGGGCGCCAGTGGCATTTTGTCGATTCACTGGTGAATCCCCTTCTCCCCTTTGTGTTCTTATTTCATCAAGACAAACACACACACACACACACACACACACACACCAACCCCTATCTGTCCATCTCCTATCAGCCTCCCCAGCCCGGACCCCCCCCCCCCCCCCACACACACACACACACACACAGAGACACCACCTCTGCCTCCACTCTTGGCTCCACTGTGGCTTTCCAGCCTCTGGATTTCATACAGAAACACACACTCTGATTGGAGTGTTTCTTGCAGCTTAGCTTTTCAGTCAAGGTGTGATTAAAAGACAAGCCCACAATGGGCTTGATAAATGGAGGTGATGGCCAAATCCCAACAATAACCCACTCTCTCTCTCTCTCTCTCTCTCTCTCTCTCTCTCTCTCTCTCTCTCTCTCTCTCTCTCTCCGGCCTCGAACTTCTCCACGCCAGTCAGCCCGCTTTCTCAATGCCGCGAGCGCGCTGCGTGTCTTTCCACAGCGCCTTCCGTTTTCGCAGTGAAGTTGTTTGTCTGTGCTCTCAGCTGGGTAGGCCCTGACATGAAAGCTTCTGACAGAGCTTCAAACGAAACAAAAACAACTCCATTGAAATAGCAGTCTTTGTCCAGTAGCGCAGAGTTGTTCAATGGGTTCTCAGTAGACATTCTAAAAAACACTGCATTAGTTAATGACTGACTGGCTGACTGAGTGACTGACTGACTGTCTGTTTGGTTCTTGTTTGTATATGTTAAATGGAAGCTGGGGGCTATCATTTCCTCGCTGCGTATAGTCAAATGTTTGGGACGACAGCTGTTCTTTATATTGCAGCCATGTAGTCAGCACTCACGTTCTCTCTTTTAACCTTCAAAAGCATGCCATTTCAGAAAAATACTTTAAAAGCACAAGACTTCAGGGTGTGTGACTGTGTCTTTTTGAAGTGGAAAAACATCATTCACAGCTTTTGAAATTTCATAAATAAAAGAAGTTCAAAATAATGATGACCTGCGAGTGGATGAGTGAGTGAGTGAGTGAGTGTGTGTGTGTGTGTGTGTGTGTGTGTGTGTGTGTGTGTGTGTGTGTGTGTGTGTGTGTGTGTGTGTGTGTGTGTGTGTGTGTGTGTGTGTGTGTGTGTGTGTGTGTTTGTATTTGTATTTGTTTCTTTTGAAGTAGGCTCTGACAGATGAAATGCTTGCCCTTTTTCTTATCAGGTGCTCCCTCTGAAATCACTGTCTGATGACCATCTACCGCTCAGAGTGACAGATACAGGCAAAGACATGTCCCCCACTGCCAGATGCAACACACACTGAATAACCTCTCAGTGACTTCAAACACACACACACACACACACACACACACACACAAACACACATAGAGAGAGAGAGAGATGGGCACGGAAGCAGAAGACACAAAGTAAACACAGTAACCTCTTACTAGTCACCATAACAGATGGAGCACAGCACAGCACATGAACAGACATCTCTCAGTAAAGTTAACACATTTACAATGGCTCCAACACAACAAACTTCTCAGTAAACTTTTATGGTACAAACGACTAGGCACATAAGCACAACAACCTGTGTCTAGACACAACCAACCAACAACATACAGATCAAACCTGTGTCTAGACACAACCAACCAACAACATACAGATCAAACCTGTGTCTAGACACAACCAACCAACAACATACAGATCAAACCTGTCTCAAAGCTGACAGAGTGAACACATCCACGTCAACCTATCAGAGAAAATAGACTTAAAACAACACATTTGTAAGAAAAACACAAAGTAAACTCAGTTAGGTAGAACAGCGCCAATGACACACAGTGAATCTGCACACAACCCAGACTAAGCACACAGACTAAATAAATCAATGACACACAAGCAGACTGAAGGGACAAAGACAATATTATGACTGATTTTTCTAGAACACTAATATAAGCTATAGTGGAAATATTGGTTTTCAGGCTCTAATTTAAGAATGTTGACAGAGTTGTTGCTTTGTGTAAAATCAGTTAACAAACAGTATGTAGCATTGATGGGTAATATCACCATTTTATTCTCTAGATTTCAGGTGAATTACCTGTTTTTTCCCGGTAGTTTCATAAAAATAGTTTAGACAATATTCAGAGACGCTATGAGTTTGTTTTGTATTATCTAATCTTTTCTCCTTCAATAAATATCAGCTCACATTCAGAAAATGCACCGCAAGATATAGCTGTAATAGTCTGCCTAACAAAGGAGAAATCCTAAACAAACAAAATATTGAGCATTTCCAATCTCAAACAACAAACACAGGACCGTACATAACAGCGCTCCATTTTTGCTACGGAGCAGAAGAGTCTGATGAGATGAGATGAGATGATGTGTCAAATGAACACCAGAAGTGCTAGTGATGGCACACACTCTCCAGCAGTGTCTGGGACGCATCTGGCCTGGGTGTGGGCTGAAATCGGATGCAATGGGGGAGCAGACCCCCCCCCCACCCCAGTACTGGGAGTCGGGTAGGTGCGCTGAGCTCGAAACCAGTCATGCACGACAATAGAGAACCATTACCATGAAGCACTCACCAAGCACAGATCACCTCATAAGCTATAATGGAAACTGCAGTTAGGTTACATTGACTGTGAAAAAAAAAAATACCTGTAGTGAAATTAGGGGTGCGAAATTGCAAAGCGGCTGCAATTTGCATTCACACAGTCAGCAGAAGCGAGGGAAGAACGACTCCGATGTGACGTTTTAACAACCGCCATCAAAGTGGTACTTCACACAGCGGAGGAAGAGACACGTAGACGACCCTGCGTCTTTAAGTTTTTAACTTCATGATGGAGCTGGCCCTTATGTGGCACAGGCCAGATGGGCGCATATCAGATCAGGGCCAGATGTTTCATGAGGTCATCCATCCCGGACATCGACTACAGCTACTGTCGACAATCTCCAAAACTGGTCTGGCCCAGATCCGGCCCAGATCCGGCTGATCAGCACCCAATCGGGCCGGTACACTGGTCACATACTTAGCCAGCATTAGGACATCCAGGACACCG
>NC_045171.1:7914457-7916957 GCF_900700415.2 Clupea harengus
AGCTTGGCCATTCAGACTTACAGTATACCAATTCCCCTGAAAACCACAATATTAAATACCAATATATAATACCAATATTAAATAGAGCTGTTCATAACAGACCAATGAATGAAAATAGTTTGAATTATTTATAAAGAACAGTTTGTTTCATAAGTTTAATGTTATTTTAAATGGCCAAAATTGTTCTTGAAATGCTATTCGACCACATTGCTACTGAGGTTTTGGTTCTTTTCTTAGACTGTATGGGGCAGATGTGCTAACACGTTAGCATCCGTTTTAGGCGTAATTTCATGCTTCTAAAAACATGTGTGTGTGTGTGTGTGTATGTATGTGTGTATGTATGTACAGTATGTATGTATGTATGTATCCACTTTGTTGAATGCTATTACGGAATTAAATGCAAAATTAGCAATTTACCTCATGTCAAGATGCTGCATAGTTGGCTTAATTACCACACAAACTGTGCATAGCATTGCAGCAAATAAGACAGATGTCAAATCGATTGATTGATTTGATTGATCGATAAATTGATTCCACTTCTTCTGGCCTCCTGATTGTGGTATAAGGTTATGCAGTCTGTCTCCTGTTTTTTTCTGTCCTTCACATTATCATTTACCATAAAAATGCACCTGAAGACTATACTAAAATTAGTCGCCTATGAAGCCACACCTAAATAAGTGGCATAGTGTTGCATACTATTGTTTTAAGTCGAACCACCAGTCACAAGACATGAGTTTGATAGGCACATTTTCCAAGTGTTTCAGTAAGGTATACAAATGTGATGGCTTCTCTCATTTAATTACAGTTTTTAAGTGAATTAGTTCATTTGAATTCATTTGTGTCTATGTCATGTCTGCTGTTTGCTGCTGGAACAAATTGGCAGAAGAGCTTAGATGTATGGCAATTTTTAAATCCACATTTTTATTTTCCTATGATTGACCTCTAAAACTTGCACACTATTCTTACTGCACTTTACCCTTTTATTTAATTATTAATAATAATGTAATTATTATTATTATTACTTATCTTTTAATTATGTATTGTGTAACTTTCAATTATTCATATCTTTGTTCTTTTAATTACTACTTTATGCATTGTGTACTTTCTTTTAATTATATATATTATTTTATTATTATTTTTAATGATTTATTTGTATTATTACTCTTAAGCACTTTGAATTGCCTCTGTGTATGAAATGTGCCATAGAAATAATCGTGCCTTGTCTGGCCTTGTCTGTTGCCATTGGGGGAGCACAGGTACCCAGAATGCACTGTGATAAGATGGTGTTTAACAAAATGACAATTTATGAAAGTCATGGCCTTGACAAATTTCTTGTGCGGGTTTGACCTCAATACTATTATTTTCCGGGTGATTATTTGTGTTGGTTTTCGTGGCACTCACATTTGAGCGTTCTTGACCTGCCACCATTATGGTGAAGTGTGTGCCAGATATCGGTCTTGCATGGTAATATTGCTTTATAAATACCTGCAATGTGTGCACATGAGGAAGAGCTTGACTTGTGAGAGCAGACAGGTTAAGTCTCTGCCCCTGCTCTAGGTTAGAGTTTGATAATCTTATTGACAGATCTCAGACTGACTTACCTGAATTGGGTATTGAGCATTCAGGATATTGGCTGTTTCATTCATGGGACCCAAATGGATAATTTCGTACAACTTTATTGGCCAATTATACAATGAAACACAGTTCCCAGCAGCCTTTGCATGTAGATGACCAAATAAAACTACACTTATTTGGCTTAACTGAAGAAATATTGTTGAATTTACCAAATGAAGAAAGGGTTAAGCTCGAGCAGCATGACACAGTTACTTCTCACAACAACAAATATGTGTATATAAGTTGTCATTACTTGGTTAACTTAGCTCATGAGTTATTTAGAAAGTAAGTAAGTTAATGCAACTTAAAAACAATCTATGCAAGCTGTTGCCTTAAGATTTGAGGTGAAGACAGTGCTTCGTCTTTCACGGTGTATCTCTCTCTCTCTCTCTCTATCTATCTATCTGTCTATCTGTCTATATGGTTCTTCCTGGTATTTGCTGTAATGCAGTGATTCACGAAGCTAATATGGTCGCTATCTAAAACTGTGGAGTTTTCCACATAAATACACTGGAGTACAAAGAGCACCTGCGGTTTTCCACAGTTTTCATGCTTTAGAGGGTACAACATGTGTGCTGGTAATCAATGCGGAGGCCTAAGCTATTCTGGTCGAACAAGGCAAGGTTGAGAGAGTATGTGTGCGTGTGTGTATGTGTGTGAGGGTATATGTGTGTGTGTGTGTGTGTGTGTGTGTGTGTGGGGGGGGGGTTCTGACAGCACAGCTCAGGTCCTTTTCCTCCACCCTATGGTTTTTTCCCCTCTCCCTCTCTCTATTTCTTACAAACACTCACTCACACACACACACACACACGCAAACGCACACACACACACATACACTCACAGGGAGATAAAAGCCAAATGTGAGAGGAGAGGATTTGTGAAGCAT
>NC_045171.1:7921957-7926957 GCF_900700415.2 Clupea harengus
AGATTGAGACGCATTCTAATTGCATTAGCACACTTTTGTTTCCCAGCCCAGCCCAAAGATCAAGGATTAAGAGCCAGGATGCTGCAGTGCAGTCTGAGGAGGCAGAGACAGTGTTTTACAGTCCCACAGCTGCTTACCGTATACACCACACACAGTGTTCTGTTGCCATTGTGCTTGCACTAAGGGGGTCCAGGCTCTGGGCTCTGTAAAGCGCCTTGAGACAATTGTATTGTTATGGCGCTATATAAATCAAATTTAATTGAATTGTTTAAAAACAGTATAAGTATAGAAGAGGACTTGATTAATTAATGTATATTAATGAATTATTACTGTCATGAAATTATTTTTGATCTAGGTTACTCACTTTTCTCTTAATTCATACTTCTTATAATACATGTTAAAAATCAAATAGGCTTGAAACCGTCATTAACACTGCAATGCCTTTCACACACACACACCATCACATACCCACACTACTATAATTCTGGACATTTTGCTTCTAGGTGTCACCATATACTTTCAAGTAGACAGTTTAGTTATCTAAATATAGTGTTTTTGAGTCTAATTAATTCACTAATGAATACATTTTACATTTTATATGTCATGATTTAGTATGCTTTGATCCTAACTGACAGTAAGGGGGCTAATAACCCCCCCCCCCCCCCACACACACACACAGTTGAATGTGATTTTCATAAACTGGTGTGTTTAAGACAGTGGCTGTTCGTACACTTTCAAATCAATTCACATCCTGTCTTCAAACCAGTCAACTCGGTCATCTCCTCCTGGTTTGTTCAATGTTAAACAAACTATGGAAACTATACAATTATACTAACTATATAACTATACTTACTATATAACTATATTATTTAGTGAGTGTTGCTCATCTTTTGGGAAGTTTCCACCAAGTCCTCTTTCAATAATGTGAAAACTTTGAACAAGGCACTCATACAAACAAGACAATTCACAAAAATAGAGCCTCACAATGGCCATCCTCAAACCTCTCGGATGACTAATAAGTGTGCCTAACAAGTGTCCTTCAGGGCATATGGGTACATTTTATTAAGAGGAGCCTAGAGTGCACCGAACCTGCTTTCAAACCTAGATATTGAGGATATGAAAGAGTTTCACTCGACCTACCATTTCAGTGTGCATAACACAGAACTTTTTTTTCCTGTGCCAAGCGGCTAAGTACTGACGCACCCGCGAGACACGAGAAAGAGAGATAGGGGTGAAGACAAAAAAAAACACATTACAAGACGTCACAGCGAAAGCGACTCAGTACAAAGACGTTTCCATGGGGACTAGAGTGGCTAAGAAAACAAAGGTACTCCTCCTGGAGTACAGCTCTTCCTCTCAACAAAAGGCTTATGGCACTAGCTGAAATGCATGGGGGAAATGGAGAGGAAGTGTACATAGGAAGAGCTACGCTTAAGGACATAAAACATTCTAAAAGAGCTTGTTTGTATGGTGGCCATGCCATATTTATTTGCATTACATCTCAGCTTTGTTCTCTAGGTCTAAAGAAGCTTAGAAGGCCACTTGTCCCTGCCCTGTTTATGCTGTCCTTTTCAAGCATATGTACTTTATGAGGGTACGCATTTCTCAGAAATGTGAGCATGCCTGTGTGAGAGTTCCGGTTCATACATAATTTTTTTGTGTATGTTTATGATTGTGTGGTATGGTATGTGCGTGCGGTGGACCTATGTATGTGTTTACAGTTACCTCTTAAGGACATGTTTTTCTGTGTCTGTCTGTCTGTATGGTTGCCGGCTTCTCTGTCTGTATGAGTGTGTTTGTAAATTTGTGCATGGGAGAATGCATGAATTTGTGTGTGTCTGTGTGTTTGTGTTTCACTGTGACTCTGTGTGTGTGTGTGTGTGTGTGTATATATGTGCGTGTGTGTGTGTGTGTGTGTGTGTGTGTGTGTGTGTGTGTGTGTGTGTGTGTGTTTACATCCATGGGCCACCGGAGAGGGCCAGGCTGAATTATCATCAACTTTTTTATCAGGAGCTCCAGGCCTGTGCGCAGAGCGGCCTGAAAGAGCAGACGTGATATGTGCGTGTGTGTGTGTGTGTGTGTGAGTGTGTGTGTGTGCCGGTGTGTGTGTGTGTGTGCCTGTGTGTGTGTGTGTGTGTGTGTGTGTGTGTGTGTGTGTGTGTGTGTGTGTGTGTGTGTGTGTGTGAGTGTGTGTGCGCGTGCCTGTGTGTGTGTGTGTGTGTGTGTGTGTGTGTGTGTGTGCGTGTGTGTGTGTGTGTGTGTGTGTGTGTGTGTGTGTGTGTGTGTGTGTGTGTGCGCAGCGCGGCCTGAAAGAGCAGACGTGATAGCTCCTGTCCAGCTTCTGGCCTTGAACTCAACCTTTTGTGTCTTCTCTTCTGTACCATGCTCTCCCTGTCCCCGTGTGTGTGTCTGAGTGTGTGCAAGAGTGTCCTTGTGTGTCTCTCTATGTATGTGTGTGTGTGTGTGTGTGTGTGTGTGTGCGTGTGTGTGTGTGTGTGAGAGAGAGCGAGAGAGCTTGTGTGACTCTGTCTATGTGTGTGTGTGTGTGTGTGTGTGTGTGTGTGTGTGTGTGTGTGTGTGTGTGAGAGAGAGAGAGCTTGTATCTCTACAACAGTGTGTGTGTGCGTGTGAGAGAGAGAGCTTGTATCTCTACAACAGTGTGTGTGTGTGTGTGTGTGAGAGAGAGAGAGCTTGTATCTCTACAACAGTGTGTGTGTGTGTGTGTGTGTGTGTGTGCGTGTGTGTGTGTGTGTGTGTGTGTGTGTTATGTCGATGTAGCAAGGGATTACTGAGACGACACACACAGTTCTTGTGGCAGGAAGAGCTGAGCGCAGCACAGTAAGCCATGTTTACACAACCTCCAGTAGGACGACTGTCTGAGGACTAACTCCGTGGCCTACCATGGAAAAGGCTTCATATGGAGACCTCTTTAGTCTTTCTCCTCGCTACACACATTTTAATGTTGGTGACGCTGTATGTGTGTGTGTGTGTGTGTGTGTGTGTGTGTGTGTGTGTGTGTGTGTGTTTGTCTGTCGAATCGTCTGGATGTTTTCATCCAATGTGTGCATCAGTGTTCATGTTGCAAGCCTATTTGCAAGTTTGTGCTTTTTGTCTGTTTGTGTGGATATACTGGAGGGAACGGTGTGCGCGTGCGTGTGCGTGTGCGTGTGCATGTGCGTATGTGTGTGTGCGTATGCGTATGTGTGTGTGCATATGTGTGAGTATGTGTGTGTGTGTGGACATGCATGCATATGTGTGAGTGAGTGTGTGTCGGGCAGGTTTTGTTGGAAGGTGCGTCTCCTGTTTGTCCTTGTGGGGAAGATGATCAGATAGAGCAGCAGAGAGAGAGGGAGCAGAGAGATGACGGTGATATGAAGAAGCCCAGAGAGAGAGAGAGAGACGGGGAGAGAGAGAGGGAGGGAGAGAGAGGGAGAGAGAGGGAGAGGGAGAGAGAGAGAGGGAGAGAGAGAGAGAGGCAGAGAGAGAAAGAGTGGGAGAGAGAGAGGCAGAGAGAGAGAGAGAGAGTGGGAGAGAGAGAGAGAGGCAGAGAGAGAAAGAGTGGGAGAGAGAGAGGCAGAGAGAGAGAGAGAGAGTGGGAGAGAGAGAGAGGGAGAGAGAGGGAGAGAGAGGGGGACCACAGTGGCCACAGGGCAGAGTGGCACACAGCGCCCCGTCTGAACAGATAAGGGCCGATGCTTATGCCACGCCATGCCCTCTGCATCACCCCATGCCAGTCACACTCATGAAGGGACAGCGCCCTCTCACTGTCAGCAGCCTCCAGCCATGGGACCAGGGGTGAAGGAGAGGCTCCGTGAGTGTGTGTGTGTGTGTGTGTGTGTGTGTGTGTGTGTGTGTGTGTGTGTGTGTGTGTGTGTGTGTGTGTGTGTGTGTGAAACCACCTAATATACATACCAGTGGGCTAAAAGACACGAGACAGACAAGATTCAGAAAGTTCACAGAGGCCATTTGTGTGTGTGTGTGTGCGTGTCTGTGTTTTCTCACTGTGCGAGAGAGAAAGAGGAAGTGAGAGATCTGTCCTTTCGGCTCCACCTGTGCCATGTGTCCGTGGGCGTCTCTGCAGGTCCATTAGCGTCCCCGTAGCGCTGCGCTAGCTCCAGCGGCTCCTGTTCACCACCGGCGCCACGGCAACTAGACCAGCGCGGCACAGACACAGACTGATAACTTGTTTTTGCACTCAGGGTTGACACACGGATCTTGGCATGTGGGGCTCCACTTAGCAGCAGCAGCAGCAAGAAGAGGACAACACACACACACACACACACACACACACACACACACACACATAACCTACACACATATTAGCAGAGACAAACATAAATAGACCAAATCACACATTGCATCTCTCACCTTCGTATTCTCACTTAAAAACTCACTTCCCCTCGTTTCTTTCCTTGTTTCTTCCCCCTTTCTTTCTTTCTTTCTTTCTTTCTTTCTTTCTGTTTCTCTCTATCACTCACCTCCCACTCATTTTTCTCTCTCTGTTGTTATAACCTTCTTCTCTCAATCAGTCTCACTTACATACGCTTGCTTGATCTCACACACTTTCGTAGCAAATCTTTTTATTAAACAGTCTCTCTCACACACACACACACACACACACACACACACACACACACACACACACACACAGAATATCTTTTACAATCTCAATTTTCTTGCTCGGCCGGCCCTCCACCACTCTCCCTGCCCTGGCTCTTTCATCTTGGCATCTTACACACATCAAGCGTCCAATCAATACAGGCCATCAATCACCGAAGGAAATCCAGAGGCCTTTGAAACAAGTGGGAAGGTCAGCGCGCAGGTAAATGAAAACAGGAGGATCTCAAGCAGGAAGGCCAGGAGGGAGACAGTGTCAGAGGTAATTACAAAACAAATCTTGGCTGCTTATTTTATTTATTTATTTATTTTGCTTCCTCTTGAACAAACATGCATTAAGTAGTCCGGGCTTTGATAGGCTTGAGTGATCTAAATTGGATGTG
>NC_045171.1:7931957-7939457 GCF_900700415.2 Clupea harengus
CATCTGCTCTCTCTCTTATCCTCATTCTCATTCTCTCTCCTCTGATTCTTTCTATAGTCTTTTTTTCCAGCAATGAATACCTTACTCCTCCACATGGATTTCCAAGGAATCTTTGTAACATGTCACAAGAACACACACACACAGACACACACACACACACACACACACACACACACACACACAGTTCGAGAGCTTAAGAAACACACACACATATGCACACACTCACCAAACACACACACCGAAACACACAAACACACACACAGCAACAGGAGGTTGAAAGCTGGCATTAACTTTGGCTGTAGGGGGATGAAAGGATATTGAAAACTCAGCTGTCTGCACCTAACAGGCTTCAGAAGCGGTGCTAAATGTTAGCCCGGCCCATCAGAACCCATCAGAACCTCCCCACAAACAGCAGAAGATCAGTGGAGAGGCAGTGTTCTTGTGGACCGGGGATCCAGCACTGCGTCTCTTCCCTTTAGTGATCAGAACTGAGCAGCGTTGTTACTGACAGTGAGGAACAGCAGGGTGAACAGTCATTACACACACACACACACACACACACACACACACACACACACACACACACACAGACACACACACACACACACACACACACACACACACACACACACTACTCTCATTAGCCCTTTTTGAGGAGGACCCGATCTGATTCCGATCACTGACCTTATGGAGGCGATGTGAGTGGGAGTATTTAACTGCTGAGGAAATTAAACCTCATTGAACTGATCAGGGAGCAGCGGCACCTCCACAGAAGCTTCTGGAAGGTGACGTCCCCTAAGAGAGCATCTAAAAATGATGATGAACCAGATGGGAAGGGACTGTGACTGAGACATAGAGAGAGAGAGAGAGAGAGAGAGAGAGAGAGAGACACTGAGCCATTGCATCTGTAGTGCCA
Organism: Clupea harengus; assembly: GCF_900700415.2. Classification (NCBI taxonomy): domain Eukaryota; kingdom Metazoa; phylum Chordata; class Actinopteri; order Clupeiformes; family Clupeidae; genus Clupea; species Clupea harengus. The sequence continues at coordinate 7,932,874 of NC_045171.1, forward strand.
AAATGAGAAAAAAAAGATAAAAAAGAGGTAAAGAAAAGAGAAAAGGCCAGAGATAAGGTACAGAAGGTTCCAGAAAACAAAACAAAATGTCTGCCCTTGTGGTTAAGTATAAGTGCCACAGTCACACAACAGCACTGAAGTGAATAGAGGCAATAGAAAGGACACAAACCTCAGCCACACACAAAGGAGCTCGCTGCAGTACTATAGTGCCAAACCCCCACCTGACGGAGAGGAGACACCAAGTACGAAATTACAGCAGCGCAAAATCAAAATGGTTTCATTCCACCTATTGTTTAAAAAAATCAATTAGGCCACCGAGATGAAATCAATCTCATAGGCGACCCTGGCGCTAACCGCTAAATTCACCGGTGCTCGTGTGGCGGAGGGGCCAAGTGGGGCGATGAATGGGTAATTTGTGATTAGCGACGAGGTCAGCCATTACATTAAATTAAACACCGATTCAAACCAATCTTGCTGGAAACCATGGGGGGTACAGTGAAGATTCCTGCGCTCTTGTTTCAGGTGCAGAGAAAACAATACCCTGCCAGACGGCGGTTTTCATGAAACCTAAAGTCTGTGCGCTGGAGGAAATGTCTCTGGCTGTCTCTGGGTTAAGAGCTACAAGATGTGTTGCTTTTTCTTCTTCTATGGAGGATAAGCCCTGTGGGAAAGACTAAACAGTGCTTTCATTAAATCTTGTCTCTGTTTTTTTCTCCCTCCCCTCTCCCACTCGTACTTGTCTTGATTCAAACGAAACAATCATGTCAGGGTTTCAACCCCTCAGTCTAGCCTAGTGACATGTTTCAACCCCTCAGTCTAGCCTAGTGGCATGTTCACACTTAACAGCCTTCCTCTGAGTCTTCATCTGAGTCTTCCTGCTACACCCTTTCGAAACTCACTTAGCTTGTTCCTGTCTCTGTCACCGCCACTACATCTCTCTCTCTCTCTCTCTCTCTTTCTATCTCTCTCTCTCTCATTCCCTCTCTCTCTCTCTTTTTTTTTCTCTCTTTCTCTCTCTCTGGTCCCCATGTTCTGTTCCACCCGTCAGTAATGATTGCATATCCTTCCCACCTTACATTGCTGAACCAATTGCAGTCACACCTTATGTCAACCCTCAGAACTATGTTATGAAGCTGTTATAGCAGTTCAGATCCTGTCATTGGCCATCATGACAAAATATTGACATTTTCCCTTTATCATTTCGTTGTATGACCGCTCTCAGAAATGTACATGACATTTACAAGTCACATGCTATCCTATCGTGAATTGTTTGAGAGCTGTTATGACGATTACCTTTTAAAGCAAACACATCACTTCATGACGTGGTTAGCCTTATGGTTCAAGGACTATTTCCTTTCCTCTCATCTTCTATTCTGACACCTCATAGGCCAAGGACAACAAAACGTTCACTTCCTGTCGTCTTCTATTCTGACAGCTCATAGGCCAAGGACGACAAAACTTTCACTTCCTGTCGTCTTCTATTCTGACACCTCATAGGCCAAGGACAACAAACTTTTTTTCCAGACTTCCTCTCCTCTCTATGTTTGTGTCCTCCTGTTTGTTTTTCATGTCGTGTTTCCCCTCCTTCTCTGCTGGAGTGACGTCGCTGTCTCCCTCAGTCAGTATGCACACACACACACCCTCTCACACACACACACACACACACGCACACACACACACACACACACAGTCAGTCTGCTGGGGACGCGGCGCTAAAGCTAATTGTGCCACCGCGGAGGGCAGACAGGCAAACGGGCGATGACAAGGTGGCGTATCACGGAGTGAAAGAGAGCGATGATGAGCAAACACAGCCCATAAATTAACAAATACACACACACACACAGACACACACACACACACATATACTCAGATACACACAGACACAGAAATACCAACACAGGCATGGTTAGACATACACACAACCACACAGAAACACAGACACAAACACACACACACACACACACACACACTCACACACAGGAAAAGATAAACAGAGACACACATACACACAACCAGAAAGAGAGACAAAGAGATACACAAAAGACTCATAACACAGCCACACTCACACACAGAGAGAAAAACCTTTACTTTCCTGCACATTAAATGAGGAGCCTTATGAAGAGCCGGTCTTCTCTCCTTCTCTCCATCTCTGTCCACACACACATTCTCTTATTCACACACTCTTTGTTTTTCTCCCTCTCTTTCTAAAACATCTCTTCCTCTCAGTCTCTCTCCATTTTCCTATGTTTCTGCCTCTCTTTTCTCTGTGGTATTCACTGTATTGTATTTCTCTCGCCTTCCTCTCCCCTGTTCTCTCCCTCTCATCATCGGGTAGAAAGAAAAACAATCCCCTACCTGCAGATTCAGGTGACAGCACCTTTGATATGTGAGCGAGTTCATCAGAACCTAACACTCACTCAGACTGAAGGAAGCAATTAAAGCTGCCAAACACCCTACCCTTAATTTGACACGATTTCACCTCCACTACCTCATCCTGTTGATTAGCAGGATGGGAGGAAGCATGATCCAACAGTGTGTGGGTGTGTGCGTGTGGGCGTGTGTGCGCGTGTGTGTGTGTTTGTGTAAGAGTGCATTTGTGCGTGTGTGTGAGTGCATTTGTGTGCTTGGGCATGAGTTTGTCTACGTGTGTATTCGCGTGTTCATGTTGGTGTGTATATGTGATTGTGTGCATGTATGTGTGTGTGTGAGTGCATTTGTGCGTGTGTGTGTGTGAGTGCATATGTGTGCTTGGGCATGAGTTTGTCTGCCTGTGTATTTGCGTGTTCATGTTGGTGTGTGCTTGTAATGCACACATGTTTTACTGTATTTAGAGTGCATAACAGCTCACAAAGCTGCTGCTAGTTGCTAGTATGGTAGTGAAATGTACAAGGATGTTCTGGAACATTCTTCACGGAGGGTATGGGGGAAGCGCAGAGGCCACCGACTTAAATACAATGAAGAGCTCACACTGTATACAAGTAATTATGTGAATCTGTGAGATATGCATACAGAAATACATTGCGACGTACAGAGTTGCAGATGAACACATTTAGACTCCTTAAGTAAGTGTGTCTGATGAGGATATGTTTTCCAGTCCCAACCATCTTTTAACACACACACACACACACACACTCACACACACACACACACACACACACACACACACACACACACACACACACACACACACATACACAGAGACACACAAACACACACGGACTCTGGCTTGCAGCTCGTCATCCTAATTGCTTGTTTGCAAATCAAATATGTGCATTTGTTGTCCTTAATGGGCATTTTTACCGTGAGCCACTGTCACTCTCACCTACTTACGGATTCCCAAACTCCCTCGGCCATTTGCATTTCTGGTATTTTTATTTATTTTTTTGTCAGATAGCTGTAAACGAACCCTCAGTTTCAGTTGAGTGAAGACATTAGAACTGGACTGATAGAACTAATTGTTTTAAATTATTTTCTTGCAAAACTGGAATATGTGATGAGTGTGTATGAGAGTGAGGATGTTTTTACAGCTGTGTCTTTGCGAGAGCCGACTGCTAATTAAAACTGAAATATCCTGACACAAACGGCTAAAATAGCTCTCATGGGGTAAGCTAAAACACAATTCCTGCAGAAGAGTCAAGACTCAAAACAACGCAAATGCTTACTCTCTTGACGTCACATACCTTTGTCCGTCTGTGATGAATTATTTACCAATTTACAGTGTATAGCTGTATCTTCCTAGCACACAGAACAAAGTACTATCAGGAGTTTAGGCTCTGATCTTCCATAAAGTCAATGGATGGAAGGAATGGATACCATGAGGCTAACATAGAGATTCAGATTTGTAATCAATAAATCATGAAATGCTCACTTTCCCCCTTGTGAAAGCTGCTTTACTTCAACTTCAACTTCAAATGTCAAACATACAAATGGATAGGTTTTCTCATCCAATAACTGGGCACCACACAGAACATGCAGTATTTATAGTCCACTGTCGAGTGTAGTGTGTGTGTACTGCGGAGGGTCCAAACCCAGAAGTACACTTCTCCCAGTGGTACATGGTATGTCAATGTATGCTTTTGATAGTAATCATTTATCAAAGTTCATGACCGACAACTGCACAAGATCATTGCAGCAGTATCGTCTTTTGGAGAGCCCAGGAGGAATGGCGGCCTAATCAGGGATCATTCTCTCAGATCTTCTCTCTTCCTTTTTTCTCTCTCTTTCTCTCAGTTTCTCTCTCTTGTCTCTCCCACACGAGAGTGTACTGTAATAAAAGATGTTTTAAAATCTAAAAATCTCCCTTTCCCCTCTCTTTCTTTTTGTTTCATTCCCCTTATCTCCGTCTTTCGTCTGCCTGTCAGTCTCTCCTCCTCTCTATCTCTCTCTCATTTCAAAGCAAAATACACAGAGAGGTTAAACCAATTGAATTGACAGATCTTCACTCTGTAACCCTTCGACGAAGGCTCGAGCGCAGCCAATAGCATATCAATCATTTAACACACACTACTACTTCTGACGGTTACATATGAAATATGCTCACTAGAATTTGCACCCGGTTATGGTGAAAGAGAATAACTGAGGGGAGTGAACTCCTAACTTTTTCTCTTTTAAACTCAGCGAGCACATTCTCTCGCTCACACTTTCCTGCCTGATCACTCTGACATGCTGTTTTAATTAGCATGTTTCAGGCTGTCTTTTTTGCTGGAGGGCAGAGCGACACAGTTTCAGAGCTGTGATAGCCAAGCAGGTGGGGCTCATTGCACTTCAGCTTATCATACTGAGAAAGAGAGAAATGGAGAGAGAAAGAGAGAAAGAGAGAAAGAGAGAGAGAGACTGAGCCATTGCATCTGTAGTGCCAAAATGAGAAAAAAAAAGATAAAGAAAAAAATAATGCAATTCTGCCAACTTGGCATTGCTTGTGGCTCCTGCTAGTTTTCATTTCCAAGGGTAACAATCTCTCTCTCACTCTCTCTCTCTCTCTTTCTCCCTCTCTCTCTCCCTCTCTCTCTCTCACTCTTTCTCATTCTCTCTCTCCCTGAGGGTTTTGGCTCAATAGCTTTAATTAGGAGATTGCTGCTTGGCATTGTGGGGCCCCAGTCGCCATGCCGACTGACCCAGCGGAGACTTGGGACAACAGGGCCAATGGTCTCAAGCCTCGCTGTGCTCCCGAAGGCTGTGGAGACACAGGCCCTGCTGGTATCACACAGAAAAGTGTCCTTCTTATTTGGGACCAAATGCTCTCAAGGTCCCCAAGGTTCGAAGGTGTAATGTCGCCTCTCAGCATGTCCCTGGCCTGGTCTCAACTAATAATGACCTCTGGAGACAGACTGGAGATGTCTCAATGGGAATGGCTGCCGCTCTCAGCTATGGTTTAGAAGGACTTGTCCGAAGACTTCATTTAAGACTTAATTAAGTGTCTATATGTGCAAAGCCCCCCAGTTTTCTGGCTTCTATTTTTTGTCTGTTGGATTTATTGTACGTTTTGACTGCCTATCCCTGGATTTAGAATTTTCTCATGCTGCTTTGTTGTCTCGGTCTGCTTTTTTTGTGGACTTTATTAAGCCTTTTGAAGTCACTGCTCCTCTGTAATTGAAGTTCCTGCCCTGAATTGTGACACTATCTCAGTTCTATGAGGTTAGGAACCCGTGCTGATTCTGCGAGCAGTCGTGACCCCCATCCTCTGAAAGAACACTTTTCAGGCCTGATTGGAATACAGATGCCATGGTCACCTTGAGCGACCAAAAAAAGAGAAAAGAGAGAGAGAGAGAGAGAGAGAGGGAGGAAAAAAAGATGGCAGCTGAGGACAATAACCGCAGCAGAACAGACCTCTGGGATGTCCCTGAGCCCTGTGTCATTCGAATGCTTTATCGTCTGTAATTGAGGCAACAATTGCATTCTTACCTGAAGAAGGGAGTAAATCTCTCTCTCTCCCTCTCTTCCCCTTTTCCATCCCTGTGCTCTATCTATCTTCATTAACATCACATTGATATGGTGTTTACGATGCAGCGAGTCAGACCTTGGCCTCCCGGGGCTGAGTGGAATAGACTCCGATTAAGTCTGTTATCAAAGGATGGAGCAGACCTACCTGACACAGAAATGCTATTGTACTTTTTCACCATCACAGGAAATGTAGTATATATATATATATATATATATATATATATATATATAACAGAAACACAATATATATATATATAACAGAAACACTTACAATATATATAATAATAATAATATATATATTGTAAGTGTTTCTGTTATATATATATACTACATTTCCTGTGAGTGAATATGGTGATGGTGAATATATATATATATGTGTGTAAGTGTTTCTCTTTCTCTCTTTCTCTCTTTTTCTCTCTCTCTCTGTGTGTGTGTGTGTGTGTGTGTGTGTGTGTGTGTGTGTGTGTGACAAAGAGAGAGCACTGATTCGACAGTACACAACAGAAGTAAGTACACCCCTGTGCAATATCACTTAAATGCCAAATGATTCAAAATTGTAAAAACCTTACGGAAATTGAACAGTAGGGTACTTGTCCTTATGCTGTACCCCATCTGAGCCCAAACAGCTCCTAGGCACAAAAGCG
>NC_045171.1:7949457-7951957 GCF_900700415.2 Clupea harengus
GGAGGGAGGAGGGAGGTGACACGTGGAGAATGGGAAAGCTGGGATGTGACTGCAGCACCATGGCTGAGGAATGACAATGTTGTAAAGCTGCTCATTAAAGCATTTTGTCCAAGGTCACTTCAGTGGAGGCAGCCGCAGCAATGCAGAGGGATATCCGTGAGAGCACTGTCTCTCTTCTGTCTCCATCTCTCTCCTTTTCTCCCTGTGTGTGTGTGTGGGTGTGTGTGTGTGAATGAGAGAGAGAGAGAGAGAGAGAGAGAGCGAGAGAGCGAGAGAGAGAGAGAGAGAGAGAGAGAGGAAGAGAGAGGGAGAATGGGAGGGCATGTTCTTTCTTTTATTATACTCACATACAAGACAGTACTGTTACCAAAATGATGTGGTTTCTGAATGTGTGTGTGTGTGTGTGTGTGTGTGTGTGTGTGTGTGTGTGTGTGTGTGTGTGTGTGTGTGTGTGTGTGCGCGTGTATAGTTATGTATAACCACCTACACACACAAAAATGACCATCAGCAGACATTCACATATCTGTTACCCCTAATCCATTTCAAATGCGATTTGATGTATTGTCCAAGGACCGCTTGAACATGGCATCCATTGGATGGAGGCCATCTTTCACAGTCATTCACAGGGAGATGGAATTGTGGGAAAAGAGGCTATGACACTGAGTGACCTTAAACTATTGTCAGTAGCCACAGGGTGTGCTGTCACCCAATCCCATTAGATACATTCTCCTTTTTTAATCAGATGCTAATTTAATCCCATCCACTACAGTAAGCCATTTACTTTTAAAAGAATTCCTATTAATGTGTCTGCTATAATATTCACTCACTGATGGGCAGAGAGAAGTTAATTATAGAGAAAAATGAGAATTTCAGTTAATATTGATGAGACGCTTCATGGCAGGTAGCGCAGAGAAGAAACAAGGATGGGTTCATGCTGTGCCTCCACTTACCCACCAGTACAGCCACATTGACTGATTAGAGTCAGAGCCTTCGCATCAGTCACTTCCATTTAAATCTGTTCAGTTAGCAGATGTTTTTATCCGTAAGCGACTTTGCGGTACAGGTATTTGCCGGCAGCTTGTTCTACCAGTTCAACTGCAGTCAATGAAGGCAGTGTCAAGGTAAGCAATCCGAAGAGCTTCAGCGGGTGTTTGAAACGGTGTTCTGAGAGACGTGAATGCACTCAAGGTCTTTATATACACACACACAAACACGCACACACGTTTAATCTGCATATGCTTTTAAAGTTTCTGATCTACAGCGTCTGAATCATCTGAAGGATATAGTCCCTGTAAATCAGGATTGCTTCTTTAAACAAACAACTGGGCAAAATGGAAGGCATAGTGGCTATGCTAGCTTATTTTGTCCATATAGGGCTGCTACACAGCAAAGCGATACAATTTCATTATTCAAGTATGAAATGATTTCCTGTTTATACCCTTCACTGCAACAATGTCAGTACAAAAGAGCTGTTCATATAATATATTCCATGCACCAAACACAGATGAAGTAGACCTATAGCCCTATAGCCCATAGTCAACAACAAAGTGTCTGGAAAGGCCTGCAACTATACATTTCCCTGAGTAAAGAAACATAGGAAAATCACAGCCATAGGAGTCAGTAATTAGGCCCGCAGTGCAATAAAAAGTGCAGGCTAGCGTTTCTCTACTGAGGAAATGTGCCAAATGATTCAAGAACACATAAGCACCTTATAGAAGAGGCCAATGTGAGTCAGACTGAGTGCATTTCAGAACAGAATATCACAAGGAGGACGTACAACGCTAAATTCAAACTCATTTCCTGAACTTAAAAATACACCAAAATCTAATAACTAATCAGGACATTAATCAAGACATCAAATTGATACTGTACCCTCATAACTGAGCGCATTAAACAGGTAATTTAACTCAACATCCATCAAACCTCAAACGATCCATCAAACAATCCTTTGCTTAGCTGACAGAAACTATTGTCACTATTTTCATTTCCTCATGTAGCACACCCTTCTCATCCCAAGCAACGTAGAGTAGCGTGTAGACACACACTGTATCGGCCTGGGTGTCCCCTGGGTAGGCAACAGAGTGCATGTTGGTGGAGGTGTTGGCACCTCGCTACACACACCAGGTGAGCTACAGAAACACACGGCACAGCTCATGTGTGTTATGGAGGCCCATTCTTACCCAGGGGCTCAAGATCAGCTTTCATCTTAGAATACAATGCCATATTTCTGGTAACATATGGAGGTAAAAAAAAAACATCTTCATTCACATGTATGTTTGCAACAGCTTTGATATCTGCAAGGTCAGTTTCTCACTTTGGGACACTGAAATGGGAAGCTGTTGTAGAAAGCAGGCCAGGCAGCGGTTCGTCTGCTTCCATTTGTAATGAGCTGCTGCCTGAACCTGTTCAATTCCTCACTCAGGTGCTCAGGAGCGAGAGGTGGAGAGGGGATAAGAAGAGAACTGTAGCTATGCCTGGAAAGTGTGTGTGTGTGTATGTG
>NC_045171.1:7956957-7961957 GCF_900700415.2 Clupea harengus
AGCGCGCCCATATATGGCACCGCCTAATTGGTGGTTGTTCTGTGCCGGCGGAGAAAGCGGAGAAATACCGGTGATAATTTCTTAATGGGGGCTTATTAGCAACGAGTTTCCTGGCAGGCAGCACACTTGGCCAAGGTCCCTTAAAGACAGTTAAGCCTCTTTCGAATGTTAAAGACTTCCTGCGCGGAGAAGAGAGAAGGCCCTCCCAATAGGTACAGGAAACACTTACTCCCACTTCCTGTCTCCATCGCAGCTGATGCGGCCAAGGGAAGAGTGACTAACAGACGGATGAGCGCAGTGACTAATTCTCTCTCTCTCTGTCTTTCTCTCTCAAAGTTCCTCTCTCCCTATCTCTCTCCTCGGGTGTGTTCTAGACGAGTGAAGTTCCGACGAGGGCTGGGCCTTCGGTGGACGATTATCACTGAAGCAGTCCGGTCGGCACGGTGACGCTTGGCTTGACTGAAAGCTCAGGGATGCTCCCAGAGGCACCAGACGGCAAACAGAGGAGCTTTGCTCAGAAACATGAGCAAACGACTGGATCATCCAGCCGTGTATTTCGTATTTCTTTCTTTTTTTTTTCTTCAGAGAAAATAAGAAGAGCCACTATCACTGACTGTTTTTGACATGATGAACTGAGAGAGAGAGAGAGAGAGAGAGAGAGAGAGAGGAAGTTAGACAAATAAAGAAAAACAGAGATTTAAGGGGCAAAAGACTGGGGAAGAGAACATGGGATCACTAAGGAGGAAGAAAGGGATAGAGAAAAGGACAGATATATGAGTGATATGGAGAGGTATGAATACAACGTGAGGAGGAGAGATGGATGGATAGAAGAGGGGAGAAGAGAGAAGAGGAGAGGGAAGAGAGGCGAGGAGGAGAGAGTCGGTGCTCTGAGTCGGTGTCGGACGCCCTTCAATCAAAGGGCATGTCTGTGTGTGCTGTGTGTGTGTGTGTGTGTGTGTGTGTGTGTGTGTGTGTGTGTGTGTGTGTGTGTATGAACTGTGTTCAGTGACACTTCAAGAAAGCACACTCTAGTAACAACCTCGTCAATCTTTTACAAAGAACTGTGAATCATACACATCTTCCTCCTCCTCCTCCTCCTCCTCCTCCTCCTCCTCCTCCTTCTTGTCTATCTGAAGGAGGAATCTGTGTTCAAACAACTCCCGCGGGGGGAAACAGAGCACCGGGGTCGGAAGAGCTCAACTCCTCCAACTCCTGCGTCGTGCCTCCTCGCCCCATCAAACCCACAGAGCTGAAGCGCATCCCTCTGACACCCCATCAAACCCACAGCGCTCCCATCACCAGCAGCATGTTCACCATCAGCACAAACATGTGCCCATAAAGGCTACAGATACAGCACACACACTGACCTGGAGTCTGACCCTTCAGAGGTCTGTGCTCTGGTAAAGTCCAATCTCGAGGATAATGCACTGATTTGGGACCAGTTTAAGCTGAGTAGTGGCAGTTTAAAGCCCTGTAGGATTTTGCGTCTCAGTGGCACTGAGTACCGTGGGATCGAAGCCTACCTGCTGGATGAGCCGGTGAACTCTGCCTCTTCCTTATCGCAGTGAGGACTGTACACCTGGCGTAGGGTCAGAGGTCATATCCCAGAATCCTGTGCGTCTCGTCGTCTGGAGGTGGGGGATGTGTGGCGTGGAGGTGCAGGAACGGAGGGCTGGGCGAGCAAGGGTGAGTCTGCAGGAAAATCAGACCGGGAGGATGCAGCAGTGAGAGCGATGCTTTATCCAGCGCACACACACACACACACACACACACACACACACACACACACACACACATCAGTATACACACATGCACATTAACACACACACACACACGCACAAACACACGCACACACACACACACACACACACACACACACACACACATACACACACACACTTCCGTATACACACACACACACACACACACACACACACACACCATGTTTTGCATTCACTTTGAAGTATCCTTTTCCACTGATGAGGGGATTAAAAAAAGAAGAAATAGAAAAAAGCGTGGCTATCATTTCAACGCTCACTTACAGGAAAAGGTGAATATGAGACAACAGAGCTGTCAAGATCCCCCTGCAGAGGCAGAAGAAATAAATCATATGACAGCGCAGGAGGAACAGAGGGAGAAAGCGAAATAAAAAATTAACAGCAGGGCGGCTGACATTTTGTGTCTTTTTGAAGCCAACTTGTCTTTCAGAAAATGGTGAGAGCCAAATAGGGGATGAACAAAAAACACGGAGCGAGACAGAGAAGTGTGGAGAATTGTCTTCAGATTAATAACAAAAACCAGCTGATTCGCTAGAGTGGATATCACAAAAGGAGTATTTGTTACGCTGGGATCAATCCACTGGGGTTAATCGAGAGAGAGAGAGAGAGAGAGAGAGAGAGAGAGAGAGTAAGTGAGAGAGAGAGAGAGAGAGACAGAGAGAAAAAAACAGGGTTTAGACACACTGAGGTGCAAACACTGGGCGCCACTCCCTGCCATGTTCAGCCATGTCTCAACCTTGCTGGCGTCAAACTTTACATAAATCACTTCCTGACGCACTTCTGTGTGTCACGGCCCCCCTATCGTCTCAGACTTAATTAAGGTGACCCGTCCTCTGGGTTGCGCTGAACACATGGCTCGTGAAATGGGGTCAGGTGTTAAGTGCCACCATTTTGTGAACACCTCCCTCCTAAATCACAAGCTATTATTTTAGTCATCCGGGACGCTGACAAACTCTGACAATAGCCCCCTCCATGCGCCTCCTGCCACAGGCCACTTACTCAAGCCACACGTGTGTGTGTGTGTGTGTGTGTGTGTGTGTGTGTGTGTGTGTGTGTGTGTGTCATGCCTTTCAATGAGTCATGTAGCGCAAGGAGAGATAGCGTTTGGCCCTCTTTCTCTCTCTCTGTCTTCCCCTTGCTCACTCCCTCTCAAACCATCTACTTCTCTTTGTCTCTTCTTCTCTCTTGTTCACCCAGTTATTCCTCCTCTCTCTTGTACTTTGTGTCTCTCTGTCTCTCTCTTAGTAATCTCTGTCTTCCTATTCATTTTTTGGCCCTCCTCTTGCGCACTCCTTCCTCTTTTTCTTCCGCTCTTTCGCTCACGCTCGATCGCTCTTCCTCTCTCCTTTGCACTCTTCTTTTTTTGACTTTGACAAGCCTTCTCTCATTCTTTTCTCCCCACCCATCTCTCTCTCTCTCTCTCCCTCTATCTCTCCATGGGCCGATGCTCCGAGTGGTTAATCATTGGCCATCTGTCAAGGCTGAGGGGGTGCGGGGCGCTGTGAGTGACGGGGCCGAAGCTGAGTAGAGCTGACAGGGCGAGGGGGGGGGTAGAGCGACCTGAAGCCCTCTGATTGCTTATCTCACACATTAATGGGAGACGCATGTGAGACGCTGGAGAGTCTATTCAAAGAGCATTAATGGGAGACGCATGTGAGACGCTGGAGAGTCTATTCAAAGAGCGTTTTGCTGATGGCGGCGTGGTTTGCATTGTTCTGACGCTATTCCCCGTAGATGTTCATCTCTCCAGATGTTCATCTGGGGTTTTTCTTGCATTGTCTTTTCCTTTTGGAGCACACACACACACACACACACACACACACACACACACACACACACACACACACTGTCTTCTGTTTGGTATCTTTTTATTCTGTGTGTGTGTGTGTGTGTGTGTGTGTGTGTGTGTGTGTGTGTGTGTGTGTGTGTGTGTGTGTGTGTGTGTGTGTGAGTCTGAACAGCAGTATTATGCCCCACCCTCTTTCTCTTGCCCCTTCCCCTCATCTCTCCTCCTCTTCTCAGACATCCATTTCTTTTCTCTTTGCTTCTTTTCTCCCTCTCCCTCTCCCTCTCTCTCTCCCTTTCCCTCTCCCTCTCCCTCTCTCTCATCTGGACTCTGCGTGCGCTACTCTCTCCATCCTGTCAGAGCTGGTTTGCAAACTTTAGCTCTGACTCGCTGTGTGAGCAGAATCCTGTGGTTCTACACACACATACAGCCCAGGTTGCAGGCATAAGTGCGTGTGTGTGTGTGTGCACACGGGTGTGTGTGTGTGTGTGTGTGTGTGTGTCTAGAAGAGATGGTGAGGATGTGAATCGACAGAAAACCGTAAACCTTTCAAATGCTGAAAGGGTCTTGAGTGCTGAACACAGTACATACACATACACAAACACACACACACACACATACTGAAAGGTGTTGAGTGGTGAACACAGTTCATACACACACACACACACACACACACACACACACACACACACACACATAGTGAAGGGTCATGAATGCTGAACAGAGAGGTACTAAAAGCACAAACTGCTGCAAACGCCTGCAGCGTGAATCTTCATTCTTATAATAGCTCATAAAAGCCTCATTATGCAGGTTTTTAATCTGTTTTTGTAAGTGACCTCATAAATGTATGAATACATTTTGATTGTATGTGGTCATGTGAAGGAGAGATAAACACACATATGCCTACTAGCCACCAAGGCTATCTACTATGTAGCTATGTGCTCCTGGTCTGAAACCTTGACAAAAGCTTTTACAGAATCACGTCACCAAATATATTGCCAAAGCAGCAAGTTAGCTAGCTTTCATCAGCGCTAGCCTCTGCTGTTTCTGGCCATTTCAGGCCAAGTCTGTGGACTTACTTGAGTAGCCTTCCATTTTAAAAAGTGTAATACCTCATACTCTCCACATTGTACTGGCCAACCTTCAGCTGATCTTTCTTCCAGAGACGTCTTTGCCGGGGTCCACTTACATACAGGCTTCCTGGGAACAGACCTACGTCACTTTCGGCACTAGAGCCTCTCTTAAGAGCACTCTCTATCCTTCTCCAATTTCATTAATTTGCGTAAGACCGCTAAATGAAAAGAATGGGTGAAAGGAAAGAAAAAAACACCAAGGGTCTGAGAGACCCCATGCAGCCCACTGGATGGTCTTCAGAATGGGGGCGATAAAAGGATATTTTTCTTCCCCTCTCTCTCTATCCCTCCCTCTTCTCTCCT
>NC_045171.1:7964457-7971957 GCF_900700415.2 Clupea harengus
GATTGAAGAATGCAATTCTTCAATTAACAGTAATTACAGTACATTTTCCACACTCAATTTTGACATCTATTGTGAGAGGCTAACCGACATATCAACACTGTCTTCAGATACTTGGCTTGGATTGACGTATTTCCAAGATGCAATGCAGAGAAGAACGTTACCGTAAATGCGAAGTTCAAACATGTAAAAGTTTGACACCAAATGCAGAGGACAGAATGGATCAGCATTACTGTAGGGCTACAGCAGACTTCTAGTGGTATTACTGTAAAGTACTTTGGTAGACTGTATCTTGTGTTGATGTATGTAATTTACTGCATTGGAAATACTGCAGTAAATACGTAGCATATTCATGCCTTTTTGTTGTAATGTAGTAAGCCTATATAGTGCAGTAACACATGCAATTCTAGCATATGGCTGAAATGAAACATATTGCAGCATTTTAGAATTATTTGTTTACTGTCATATTACAAACTTTATTACTGTAGTCCAAAGAAGTGTTTGTCTGTGTGTGTTTTTTCGCTTTTTTAAATGCAACACTACAGTAATCTATGCTAAACTGGAGGACACAGCAACATCTTATAGATGCAATTAGCAATGCTTCAAGTTGTTAGTGTTTTTTAGGTAATTCTACTCTGAGAGGGAACATGTGTTAAAGTTACAGCAGAATTGATTGTGGTGTGGTTGTTGTAGTGCATTTTGCACCAAAAGTTAACTGATATGCAGAGGTGTGTGTCTGTAAAGCCCACTGTGTTAAGTGTTTGGGAAAAGTATCCATGGTATAGGTACAAGAACTAAAATGATTTGGCTAGCTGTCTATAACAACATCTTTGACACGCCTGTGTCACTCACATGGGCAAACATTTTACCTACAACGTTATTTAATGTGTTTCTGTCCTTTAATTTGATTAGAAAATGTCACATTCTGAGATTCTGTCCATGTTTTCATAGGGCCCTTTATCATACAAACACAAACACACACAAGTGTCACACACCTGACATATGCACACTGTGTCTGTATCACACACACCACACACACACACACACACACACACACACACACACACACACACACACACAGAGTAAGAGAGAGAGTGGGGGGGGGGGGGGGCGAGAGAGAGGGAGAGAGAGAGAGAGAGAGAGAGAGAGAGAGAGAATCACACTGCTGAATCCCACAGACTGGCTCAGTTCTCCTCTACTCTGCAGTGCCCTATGGCTGTTTCTTGTCACTCCGGAGGGAGCTGTCCATGGTGCTGATGCTGACAAGAGTCCCACTGAGAGCCTGTGTGTACAATCCCTTTCCCCCTGCACCATCCACTAACACCACCACTATCAACACACTCATGAGGCAAAACCAAAATACTCGTTTGGTTTTGTTTTATGACATAAATAAATATTACTGATTCATTAAGTGCAACCTACAATTTCAGCCAGGGGTGTTGCAAAACACCAGTTAATCGTGCAAGGTAGCGATGATCCTGTGTCATTGAGATGGATGGGAAGATCAGTGCACTCAAGGCTAAAGTGGATGCATATTCTCAGACATTTCAGCTTGTTTCTGTCTTTGTCTGTGTGGAGAAGAGGGGTTGAGTGGTGTGAGTCATTAGCAACGCCCACCTTGGCCTGGTCTCGCTAACAAAAATATATATATTTTATTTTTAAACAAAGCGAGGAAAAACATGTTTAATGCTATCAGCACAGAGCTGCCAGACATTTGCACCTTCAAAGACATCCAGACTCTTTCGGCCAGCTCTCCTCAAAAAAGCTCTCGCATTCCTGCCCTCCACCACCACCTCCTCCCAAAACTTCTGTCAAAGTTTCCACAACCCACCTCCAGCAGCAGGGCAGTAGCCAGCAGGCTATATAAGTTCTGTTTCTTTCTTTTAAGTTCGTATCAGGGTTTCAGCACGGCTATGGATTTTCCTCTGTAATGTTTGGAAGCTCTCTGGGTCGCTTTGCTGTTTCGCTCTCGTATTCATATTCTCCTTGATAAAGAAATCATTCCACTGTAATCTTAACGAGAACATAACGCGCTGTGTAATCTGTCCAATTTCCTAATCCAAGCTTGTCTTTGTGTCTCACATTTCCGCTGTGACGTTTTCCGCAAGGAAAAAAAAGGCACTTCTGTGGCAAACTCCCTGAAGACACACAAAGTTACCTGGCTGCCTGATGAGAATGTAATTGCCCCTCTCCCCCCCCCCCCCAACCCGACCGCCCCCCGCTTCCCCACCCCGTCTCTGTGCTGTGCAAATAAAAAGATAAGGAGCTCCCGTTGTGCTTTTCAATCAAGCGCCTATCTCAGAAAAAAATGCAAACAAATACATTCATACCGCATTTGGCCTCAAGAGAAGTAAGAATATAGGGCTTATCAATTCCTTGTTGGGTGTTTTTTTTGTGTCTTTGATATCGTCTACATGTTTTGAATGCTAGCGTCAGAGTGATAAGCCAACATTATCGTTGTTGACTGTATTTGTATGAAACAATTAGTTGCATCTCAATGCTTGATGTGCACACGGCTACTGATGGCTTGTTTCACAAAAAACAGTAACAAAAAGTTCTACTTCCTCTGTAATGTCTCTTTGGTAGAGGACTATGTCCTTGGTTTCTTTTGAGCACCCTGAAAGAAAGGTCTAGTAACCACACTCTGGACAACCTCAGTTTTCCTTTCTGTGATTAAAAAGCAGCTCGCGAGCGTGGCAGGTTTTTGGAATTTGACAGTGCACCTTTATACATGGTGGTGAAATGCATCCCCAGTTTGTTTGGCTCACTCTCAGCCAAAGGCTGTAATAGTTTTCGAGTGGTTTCTGTTGATGGTTTCAGTCGGGAAAAGCTTTCCTTGGAAGTCTGCAGGTGGACCCATTAGCGCCACCGTATTCTGCTGCCCTATGGCCTATTCTGCTGCCCTATGGCCTATTCTGCTGCCTGGGCTCTGCCATCGCCTAGCGACTTATTTATAACATCTTAGAGAGAGAGAGAGATTTGATGGAGTTAAGTGTGGCCATGTTGCATTGTACTCACTGTTGTTAAATCATCTCTCGTCTTGTCTTCGAGCGGCGATCAATACTGTTGGAGTACACCACTCCATTAAAAGAGGCACATTTGTTTAATTGCTCTTACAATCTAAGGGAAGAGTTCAAGCTGGCCCAAAGGCACACATACCCATACACATACACTTCTCCTGATGTCTATTACTTTCTGTACACTTGGATCAAATTTCTGATCTGCCCATTTTCTGAGGAGAGTTTGTCAGGAGATTGACATTCCTGACATGCTCACCCTGAAAAGGGGGGGGGGCATCTACAGTAATGGCTGCATGAATGAGATCTATTGATTTACACATGTGCAGAGGAAAGACTGAGGAGCTCTCCGCTCCCATCTGACCATCACAACTACCCGTCTCTATTTCACAGGCTCTAATATAGTCAGTACATCAAGAAACAGGACATATAAAGACATGCACACACGCACACGCGCACGCACACGCACACAGAAGAAACTGCAACATCATTTTGCTTCATTCTCATAGTAAAGGATCAAATAGATCACAAAGAGAATAGTTTCCATTTGGATTCACTATATTATGTTTTTATACTATTGTGTGATGCCCCTCACTCAAATGATCTTATCAGTGGTCACATTTAAAGGGTCAAGTGGTGTCATTTAAGGCACTTAAAGCAAAAGCAGTGTTTTAAGCAGTAACACAGACGCAGAGACTGTTCGTGCTTCTGTGGCATCCAGAGGAAATGAAAGACTTTGGAGAGGCAGTGGAGGAGGCGGATTTTACGCAAATGAAAATATGTCCCGAGAAGAAGAGGGGACGAGCCAAAACGCCGGGAACAGATGGAATGCAAAGCGGAGTGCTGCTCGCCATGTTTCCAAGGAGCAAAAGTCTCCTGCTAATATGGCAGTTCGTGTAAATATGCTTGGCAACTTCCTCATCACTATAGCAACAGTTGCTGAGGCTGCGAGAGCAGACAAGCTTTACACGTGCTCTTTCACATTCATCTAAACCCACTTCTTGTCTTTCCACCTCCGTTCTCCTCCCTTTCCTTCTTTTCTGTTCTGTTCCATTCTGCTCTTTTCTTTTGTTCCATTCTGTTTCTTTTGTTTTGTTCCCTTCCCTTCTTTTTTGTTCTGTTCCATTCTGTTCTTTTCTGTTCTGTGTTTTTTTCCCCAGCCTTTGGCCTTGATCTGGCTCACATGCACACACACACATTCACACACACACATGCACACACACACATGCACAAAAAGAAAGAAGAAATTCACAGGGAGAAAAACGGACAGTGTACTGAGTGTACCGCAGCTGTTTTTGTGTTTTTAACTGTAGAAAGGAAGAAGCATGATTGCAGGGTGTTGCCATGTTGCACTGACAATCACAACTGGGATAGAGGGGAGAGAGATCATCAGCCCTGGTGACGCATGAGCAGTCCCGCACAGAGCGCACACACACACACACACACACACACACACACACACACACACACACACACACACACACACACACACACACACCCACACACAGTCCCACACAGAGCCCCACGCAGACCCATTCTCAGCGTTCTACTAAAAGTCTGCTAACATGACACATAGAACCCTTCATGGCCAGTGCCTTTGGATTGACGTAGAGTCTCCACTGGCGTTCAGTTGTGTACAATGAAAGAATAAGGTGCCACAGTGCCTGTGTACTGCACACACACACACACACACACACACAGTCCCACACAGAGCACACACACACACACACACACACACACACACACACAGTCCCACACAGAGCACACACACACACACACACACACACACACAGTCCCACACAGAGCACACACACACACACACACACACACACACACACACACACACACACACACACACACACACACACACACACACACACACACACACACACACACATACACACACACACACACAGTGCCTAAAGCGTTGTTTTGAGTTTACCTTCACACTCTCTGTGTAGCTGAAAATGAAAAGGCTAAGAAAAAACTTTTGAAATGAATTACATTCTTTTTTTATGATGTACAGTGTTTATAGTGTACTGCAATTTTGAGGAATAGATTAAAGATGAAAAGAAAAATCAATAAAGAGACAGAAAGAGAAAGTACACATGGAATGCTCACAGATGCAGATGAGTTTGGGTTGTCATGGTGAGGGTCCCTCTGACCCAGCCCTTACCAGGAAGCAAACGCACACCGAAGCCCAGCCAAGCTAGAGAGCCAGAGGGCACGGATCACTCCTGAGCCATATTCCTACCATCAGGAAGGGGAAAGTGCACTGGCCCACACACACACATACACACACACACACACACACACACACACACACACACACACACACACACGCACACACACACTGGGGCATTATGAGTGGCCCAGCTGTGCCTGCTGTAATGCCAGGGGCCAAAGGATGCCGGTCTCGAGAGGCAAGGAAGGGCACAGACAGAAGCGATGTCCAGATGTCCCCTCGGCCATCTGACCACCCATGCCAGGAGGCGCAGGAAGAGGAGGTGAGAGAGGCTCAGTCAGAGGTCTCCGCAAATGGAGGCCTGCAAAGGATGATTGGTAGGAGAGCATGAGGCAGGAGGGAGGTCACCCCCTCCTCACATAGTGGAGGCTGCCACACAGAGGTCCACGCCTCAATTAAGAGTTCCGTCATCGCCCAGGAAACCTGGATGCCGGTGGTCACCCATGACAAGCTTGCTCCTCAATGAGCTCTTCAGCAGAACCTCAGGGACTGGAGGGAACAAGAAAGCACTGCTCCATTCCTTTACTGTCCCAGACTGAAGTCACTTAGAACAGGGTTCTAAGGCCCTGAAGAACCGACCCCTTTTAGATGTGCAGATCCTGACCGTCATCGGTACCTGTGCTTACTTCCACACAGCTCGCATGTCTATGTCATTCTGTTTCAGCCATGACATCATGTAATAAACCAAACCTGCCCAAATGAAGTGGAGCGTCCAAACCCTGAGAAGGAGCTGAGGCCTATATCAGTTTAGGTTATAATCTGTATGTTATAATCTGGTTATAGGTTATAATCTGTAGGTTATAATCTGGTTATAGGTTATAATCTGTAGGTTATAATCTGGTTATAGGTTATAATCTGCATGTTATAATCTGGTTATAGGTTATAATATGTATGTTATAATCTGGTTCTAGGTTATAATATGTATGTTATAATCTGGTTCTAGGTTATAATCTTTAGGTTATAATCTGGTTATAGGTTATAATCTGTATGTTATAATCTGGTTATAGGTTATAATCTGTAGGTTATAATCTGATGTAGCAGCACATGGCAGGTAGCTGAGCACTGATTACTGCATCTCTTCCCTGTGGTCCCCTTCGCTGCCCGCTGTTTCACTGTAATGGTGAGGCTCAATGATAAGAGAGTCTGCAGTGTGTGTGCCACGGAGCTCTGCCTTTCACTCGCAGTTATGCTTCAACTTCTCTGACATGCCACTAATTATCTGCGCATCCAGGCCACTCTGGTCCTTCACCACAGGCGCTGCGTGTGTGTGTGTGAAAGCGTGTGTGTGTGTGTGTGTGTGCCTGTCAGCAGCCGTGAGATCATTAAAATGAAGTTCTTTGTTGCAGCCAAATCCGCAGATAAGCAGAGCACACAAACTCACAGACAGGGACACACACACACACACACACACACACACACACATACACACACACACACACACACACACAGCACACACAGACACACAGCACATATGCACCCCTTACAAAAGCAGACGTCAATACCCATCTCTACATGCCTTATAACCAGGCAAGCAGCCAACTTGTTTCCATCAGGATATTGACAGACGGCTCCTGTGCGAACCCTCTCCACTAAAGACGTGCGCTGTGTTAATAGCAGTGACATCAGCACAATCTAACACGCAGAGGAGCCACTCAAACACACAGCGCACTTACCAGGCCTGCCAGCACGATACTTATGCAGACACGTAGCACTTCCAGCCTTATGTTGCAATTTCTTTTTTATTATTGAATTTAAAAAAACAAGAGGAGGAGGGGTGCAGAGGGGGAAAAGAGACAGAAAGACTTGGAGGAGGAGGGAGAGAGAGAGGGACAAAGAGAGAGAGGGGGGGGGGAGAGAGGGGTTATTTGGGAGGTTCCATCCTTCCATTCTGTGAAAAGGCACCTGTATGGTGGCAGCGTGTCTTTTATGAAATGTTAAATGCATCCTTTCTTCTCACAGCTGACATCTGTCAAGGCAGGAGCTGCTCATTATTTTGCCCAGTTTTAAATGTGAATCATGGATTTGGGAAATAGCGCAGGATGTGTTTGTGTTTTTTTTCCCTCCTGTCTATCATTTTTGAGGATTTAAAATTCTTCTAGCAGAGGGGGTTGCAAGTAAGTAGCTATGCAAACCAGTGCATTTTTTCCCTTGTGTTTGTTAAGACTGCCTAGAGAGATAGAGAGAGAGAGAGAGAGAGAGAGAGAGAAAGAAAGAGAGAGAGAGAGAGAGAGAAAGAGAGGG
>NC_045171.1:7979457-7981957 GCF_900700415.2 Clupea harengus
TGCTTCACCCTTGGCACCCGCACGGAAATAAAGAAGAGAGAGAGCGAGACAGACAGAGCAAGAGAGGGACAAACAGAGAGAGAGAGAGAGAGATGGAGAAAAGGAAGAAAGAGAGAGGGAAAGAAAGAGAGGGTGAAAGGAAGGGAAAGAGGAAAGAGAGTGTATGAGAGAGAGATGAGAGGAAGGATGACACCTGCATGTGAATGAGGTTCACCTTAGGAGGTCTTTGGAGGGAAAAAAAAAAATATTCTTGGGAATGTTTCCTCGAAGGTCTTGGCTCTGTGGAAATTGAATGATGAGCAGGATTTTTTTTCTCTCCCCCTAAGTCGTATTCATTTCCTCTGTAGAATTAAAAAAAGAACACGTGCATTTGTACCTGGCGTGACATTAAATGGTCACAGCCCCCCTGCAGCCTCCAGACATCTCTTCATTTGCCTAAGTAGAGATATTTCACAGCCACAAAAGAAAGAGAACGAGAGAGTGAGAGAGAGAGGAGAGAAAGAAATGAACAGATGAAAGGAGGACGAGATTGAGGATATAAGGATCCTACTCGGGCCCCCAGGGGCCTCGGCAGTAGTGAGAAGAAGAGCGCTAGCTGCAGCTCAACGCTACCAGGAGTCAGTCCGCTAATCACCACCCTCTGAAACGCCACTCATGCCCATTAGTTGCCCTGCCACTCCGCCACCACGCTTCTGTCCATTATCTCTTCAACGAGTCGACGACTACTCCGCCACCACACTGCGCCAAGGGGAAACTTTCATCGCAAAACTTTCAAGACCAAAGGAGAAGATATCAGAGGGAGATAGATGTGTGCGTGTCCTGCTGAATGGGGCCCACTCAGAGAATGCTACGGCAGACAGGATGCTCTGCACACAGGCAGCTTTGCCTGAAAAGGGCAAGTTAATGAAAGTTGATGGAGGCCCACTGAGTCCAGCTCGCTTCCAAAAGTCCCCAGAACTGTGATAGCATTGTGCAGTGTGCAGTGTTCAGAGGCACAGGAACAGATTCAAGAGCCCGGGGATTAACCCAGACCTGTGGGGCAGCTTAATGCACCATTTTCCCACAGTTTGAGACAGAAACGGAGAGCCTAAAGGCAGTGATGGCACCATGATAGCATAGCGTATGCTACATTGCACCTTGCTACTGCGACTAATTCGATGCAATCAAAACTGTCAAAACACAGACACCGGAGCTGGACAGCTGGAGCCTTCAAAGCACCAGCTGGACAGGAAGGTATTTTCAGCGTCCAGGGTGGCCTATGTCAGATGGAATTACAAAGGAATTGGGCTTTACAATCAAGTGATCTCTGTTGGTCATTCCACCCCTCCCTCACCACTTGCTCTTGTGTTTTGTCATAACAAAACAAAACCAGATTTGGTTCACATTTTCTAATTGTTGACACGGTGGCGTGGTAAACACTTCACAGGTCAGAGTTCACACTCGTGCTTCAAAGACAAGCTTGTTCTCGTTCAAAATGTATATGATAGACAGGCTAGATAACAATTAAAATATGTAAACTAAAACAAAATAAAACATCAACTGGAACTAATTATTATTTTATTATTCAACATCCGCAAAATCAGGCCATACCTAACCCAGTATGCCACCCAGCTGCTAGTGCAAACCTAGGTGAGTTCCCGCCTTGACTACTGCAATGCCCTCCTAACGGGCCTGCCGGCTTGCGTGGTAAAACCACTACAGATCATCCAGAACGTGGCAGCGCGTCTGGTGCTCAACCAACCAAAGAGGGCACACGTCACCCCGCTACTCATTGAGCTCCAATGGCTGCCTGTAGCTGCTCGCATTAAGTTCAAGTCACTTATGCTTGCATACAGAGTGCTTGCTGGTTCTGCTCCCACCTACCTTAATGCTTTTGTAAGGGCAAATGTTACACCCAGGATGCTGCTGCTCGTCTAGTGAGCGTCGTTTGGCACTGCCGTCTGTGCAAGTACGGTAATCCAGACTATTCTAATTTGTAGTTCCACGTTGGTGGAACAAACTGCCTAGCACTACCAGAGCAGGGGGCGTCCCTCTCTACCTTTAAGAAGCTTTTGAAGACCCAACTCTTCAGAGAGCACCTCCCTTCCTAACTGGCACTTCGACTAGTGCTTAACTTGCTCTTACAGCAGTTACATTCCTGCACTACTTTTTTCTTTTCTATTTTGTTTTTCTATTTCTTATGTAAAGTAGTATTTATTGTTACACTAGGTCTCTATTGCTCGTAGCTTGACTGTTCTCTCCCTTGTATGTCGCTTTGGACAAAAGCGTCTGCTAAATGACTAAATGTAAATGTAAATTTAATTAAAACTTGTCAGAACTGTTACACAGTCACCTAATAAACACACATGGATAATATCATGCCATTTTGTTTAGGTATGGAAAAGAGCATTTCTTTCACACAAATGTACTGAAATCTTGTCGTTTCAACTGAACTGTAACATCGTCCAGGTCCTTACCATGTATTTGTATTCGCATATGTAGTCGAAGTAGCCTGCTGAGG
>NC_045171.1:7991957-7994457 GCF_900700415.2 Clupea harengus
CTCATTTGTTCATGTATTATTGAGCAAAACAAAAGTAAGACAAAAGAAGGAGGAAGCGAAAGGGACGAGAGAAAGGGAGAAGCGTTGAAAGAGAGAGAGCGAGAGAAAGGGAGAAGCGTTGAAAGAGAGAGAGCGAGAGACACAGTGATGAATCCATTGTTCCACCAGCATGACACATGAATGCATCACTAATCAGCTCAGCGGAGACTAAAAGAGGGAGGCCCATACAGGCACATCCATAGACGGCTATACACTGACACCAGCCAGGTCCTCGCACAGACAGCGAGCTGCTGGAGACGGGGGTCCAGTCAGGGGGGGTTGCATAGAGAGAGAGGCAAACACAGGCAGACAGGTGAGCTGATCAAAAATACCCTACTGTGGCAATGCCAACCCCCCGCCCCCCTCCCTCCGACACCCCCCACCCCCCCACCTCCTCACAAACCTCACTCCCGCCATCTTTGGTTTGCTCAGATGATGCGATTTGTGCCCCCCGACCTTAGAGAGGTGAGGGGCGGAGGTGGGGGGGGGGTGAGACGACCCGGCAGCCAGGCTTATCTGCCGCTATCAGACGGGTGGAGGAGATTGGATTGTGGGGTCGGTACGGAGCGAGGATAGGGGGGAGGGAGCAGGAGGCAGTGTGTGTGTGTGTGTGTGTGTGTGTGTGTGTGTGTGTGTGTGTGTGTGTGTGTGTGTGTGTGTGAGAAAGTGAGTATGTTCATGCATATGTGAAAGAGTGTATCTGTGTGTATTTGTGTGCGGATGAGTGTGCATGTGTGTGTGTGTGAGGGGGGGGGGGGGGGGGGGGGGGTCATGAAGGCTTAATTCCCATGGAGCAGACAGACCTGAGATTATCTCTCCTGATTCACACTGGCACAATCAAGCAAAGATACATTAACAAAAAGTGACAGACGAGAAATTCTGACTGACAACAGTTAACAGCTTTTGAATGACATCTTTTTTTCATATTTTATTTTCCCTTTATTCAGTCTGGTAATTTATTCATCATTTCTCGGTTTATCGTAAAGCCAGCAGACGAGATGGACTGGCAGCAACATGGAACGAAGGACTGCACTGCTGTGGTTCTCACAAGTCAATTTCTTTAGTCTCCAATGTAATTAAGATTGAGGATGGTCGGGAAAAGAAAAAAAAAAACTCACATAGCAATTTCTGGATGACGATTAAGCAGATCTATTGATTTTCATGGAGATGGCATACACAGCCTTTTTCTCCCCCCCAAGTGTCCCATCTGCAGTCAGGAATGATAGAAACCATCTCGTTAAGGCTCCGGCAACAATCAATTTTCACCGGCAGCCAAACAGGAGAGGACCCGGGGGAGACCACACCAGCTAAAGAGAAGCGCTTGGGCTCCAACAGGGCCAAACTTTTTCCCACGAACACTGCTCCACTCCCTCCATACACACACACAGACGTGCGCGGACACACACACACACACACACAGGGATGTGCGCAGACACACACGCACACACACACACACACACACGCAGGGATGTGCTCAGACACACACACAGGGATGTGCGCAGACACACACGCACACACAGACACACACACACTGAGATATGCGCAGACACACACACACACACACATACACACGCAGGGATGTGCGCAGACACACACACACACACACAAACACACGGTGGGTCTCCTGAGGTGCAGTGGAGTGCTGTGATCTTAAGTGTCTGTCAGCGCAATACAAATGATCACAGCGCTAACGGGGAATAAGCTAACACTGATGACCTCTCTTTCTTTCTTTCTCTCTCTCTATCTGTCTATCTCTCTCTGTCGCTATTGCAGGCTCACTGTCACTCTCTCCATCTCAGACTCACTCCATCTCTCTCTCTCGCTCTCTCCTTTCATCATTCCATCTCTCTCTCACGCTTGTCCCTCTCGTCAGTCACTCCATCACCCTCCATCTCTTGCTCCCTTCACTTTCTCTCTCTTTCTCTCTGTCTCCGTTTCTCTCTCTCTCTCTCTCTTTTTCTCTGTGCTTCTATCTCTGTACATCTTCTCTGCATCCTTCTCTTTCTTTCTCCCTTTTCCCTCTCTCTCTCTTCTTCTCCCCCTCTCTCTACCCCTCTCTCTGTCCTTCTCTTTCTCAAGAAGCTGTAATGGCATGACAGTGTAACAGTATAGCCAAAGCAATGCTATGGACATACAATAGAAAGGTGTAAATCACATTAGTTTTATTTTTCTCTAATGGCTGTCCCTTAAATGAGGGCAGGCTGTGACATGTCCTGCTGCTAGTTTTAGCTCTGGTTGTTCTCCTGATATACAATTTCAATTTCAACTAAAAAAATCAACAGAACTGCTTGTTAATCATCACTCCAGAAATGGCTGTGTAAACTCTCTCTCTCTCCCTGCCTCTCTCTCTCCCTCCCTCTCCCCCTCTCTCTCTCTCCCTCCCTCCCTCCCTCTCTCTCTCCCTCCCTCTCCCCCCTCTCTCCCCCCCTCTCTCTCTCTCTATCCCTCTCTCCCTCCCTCC
>NC_045171.1:7999457-8061957 GCF_900700415.2 Clupea harengus
AGGAGCAGTGATCCAAAGTAACCCAGTTAGTGAGGTGGGAGGGGGGGGGGGGGGGGGGGTGTTATGGGGGTGGTGAAGAGCGCAGCGACTCTGACAGCAGCTTCATATATTTGTCCTCCTCCCCGTCTGGTGACTGTCAGCACTGTGACAGGCATGACTCTCTGTGGAAGGGGAAGAGGATAGGAAGACAGACAGAGAGAAAGAGAGAAAGAGAGAGAGAGAGAGAGAGAGAGACGGAGCGGACGGAGGGAGGGAGAGAGACGCAGATGTAGGAAGACAGTGCAAGACGAGAGGGAAGAGAGACAACGATTCCCATGGTGAGTGGCTGCAATCCGCTGAGCCATGCTCCACCATCTCATCTGAAGCTCACACACACACACACACACACACACACACACACACACACACACACACACACACACACAAACACACACACACACACACACACGAACACGCACAGTCAAACACACACATCCACTATAAATATATGATTTATCCGTTTTCTTTACTATTGTCCTCATCCATCTAAGATGCAGTTTGCGTTGCTCCCTCTCTTTCAGTGAAAATGAAGCATCTCTTTGGTAATTAAAAATGGAGGTAATTTTCCCCCCAAAAGAGGTATAAAAGGTTATACAAATTATGCTAATTTCACCAAAAGTACTAAAACATGCAGAGTGTGGGTGGACTGCTTGAGAGTCAGCACATTAGAAAGCCTTATCCGGCAAAAACGTACATATGTTTTTATTCAAGCTTAATACTAGTGGGAACGGTGCCAAAATATTTGCATGAGTGCCTCCTTAGGGAGGGCGGTAATTTGTGATCACCTGTGCAGTTTACAGGGAGTTTTCAAGGAATGCTTCAGAAATCATTGGCCACTGAGCAAACTGTTAGATTACAGAATTTAGATTACATCACACACTCACTCATTAATCATCAAAAAATACAAATGCCCTCTGGTTGCATTTATAGAAATTGCTTAGAGGCTTATTGTGTATTTTATGGTGCTTAGCAACATCATAACTTTGACTAAAACCATGAGGACAGACTCATCAAACACAAGTTGAATATCTCAGGCGCCATGGAGACTGAGAAACAACCAACACAATCAATCATCAGTCCTAAATGGTCTGGGTTCAGTCACAGCATCTCATTCTTTAACAACAAATGTGGGCCAGTGTTTTGGCTCCGGCATTCCTACTTGTTGAGAAGGCCGAGAGGATAATAAATAAATAACACAGAGTCTGATTTCAGATAAGGGGAGGAAGAGAAACTATAAGCACAGGCATGGCAAATTGTCTCTCGAGCTGCTTCTGTCAGGGCGATCCCGCTCGGCACTTTGAGGGCATGAAGGTGTTATCTCCGGGATGAGATTGAGCCGGAGGAAGGAGCTCAGCCTCGCCCCCCTGTCAGGGCGCACTATCTCTGGGTAAACTCAGACAGATTTGGCCTTTAACTCCGGGGGCCATGTGGAGAAGACCCCATGCGGACCGATTGCTTTAAAAAGGCTGCCTCGGCCACGTCTGATGTTCAAATTCCTCCATAGCTCACGCCACCCTCCACCCCACCCCACCCCACCCCCACCCCCCAAACGACTGATGGAAAAGGAAATAAATCAAGAGAAGGCTGAAATAATGCATTTGCACTGCCTGAGCAAAGCTAAGCGGCCTTATCGCACCTCGCCACGGTACGCTTTGACAGAGCCTCAGAGGAACAAGAAAGAAAAGTTGAGCGAGTTTAAATATCTACAACCGGGGAGTTAGCGATCTGCGTCAGGTCACCATCTTCGCCAAAGCGACCTAGGCCTCGTTTCGGATGTGTACTTTGGACGACTGGTGTGAAATTGCCTGGCGGATAATTTACCCCTCGGTAAGTCCTTTTAATTGCCACGACGGCACACCATCAGATTCCCGTTGGGCATTAGGGCATTAAGCCTGCATGAGGCGTACTGGGCATGAAGATCACCTGCTTTCTTTTACGAATTAGAAAAAAAAAAGGAAAAACTATATAAAGGAGGAAAAAAAATAGAGCGTGGAGCGTTGTTCACTAAATCATCCAGGAAAGCAAAAGCGACGTAACTAATGACCTTACCTGCTGAACAGGGAGAATGAGAGCTGTGCGGCGCTCGGCGTGATCTTAATTGAACCATCCGGCTGAGGGAGAAACATGCCGACGCCGCACCTCAGAAGCCCCCCCCCCCCCCCGCCAGCCCCCCTGCGTTAACCGCCTCCCATCATGGTGCCAACCTGCCATTCCTATGGATGAGGAGAAGGGAGTGGAAGAGAGCTAACGCTGGGGCGGGTGAGGGCCAGATCAGGGCCAGATCAGGGCCACGTATGGGCCAGAGGGAGCTGCTATCTGGGACAGCAAGACGCTGCCCAAAGACGCTGCCCAAAGGGGCCAACAGGAGTTATGAAGCATTTACTTTCAGCATACACCTCCTCCTCCTCCCACACACACACACACACACACACACACACACACGCACACACACACACCGCACACACACGCACACACACACACACACACACAGCCTATCTGAAGTAGAGGCAGGGGGTCTGGAGTGGGGTTAAGTGGAGGTGTGCAGTGAAACCGTGGGGGTACTGCTTCCCCTCCGGCGATGTGGCACACTTTGAGGTGGAAATGAGGGTGTGTTGTTGCCTCCTGCTTCACATCAGGCTGCTAAAATGCACTTAAGGCGTTCCCTCTATTTTACATGTTCAGTTTTGGTATATCTGTTTTTGCAGTGGAAATGATGCACGGGGGAGTCTGCGGGGCGGCAGTCATGGTGATGCGTCGATTCATGTGCGGAGTCAGGAAGAAAAGAGTTTATAGGCAGACATTTTCATTGTGTGCTTACATCAGCTCGGCCTTGAAAAAGTTATGTTTTGGAAAACAAGTCTAGTTCGGATGATCAACGGTGCATGCATCCGTGGGTACACATTGCATAATTTTGAAGGACCACCTGACATGAATCTCCATCATCTCTCCCTTCACAAAATCCACACCATCTTGCACACCGGAAAGCAAAGCAAACAAACGGCCACAACTGATTTGACAATGTTGCCAAATCAATTATTTATGATGCAGAAGGCAATCACGCGGAGAGAATGACAGACATGCTAACTGAGTGTGGCGTCCTGTCCATGTCCCTGCATTCCTCTCCCCCTGTTGGCTATTCATTCCCAGTGGGAGACCAACACTGGGTGCACACCCATACACACACACCAATACACACACACACACCCATACACACACACCCATACACACACATCCCATCACAATGCAGCTGGATAAATGAAACATAATGGAGCAGCAGAACATTCCGCTATATGTCTCTATGCATTGGGAGATATCATTGACAAACCGTGCTTCGACATGATGTCTGTCAGATCGTGTCAACGTGCACGAGAGGGATTGACTGATGCAACTCATGTCATGAGAGTTGTAGAGAGGCTACATACTGCTAAGTACACTGTATTATAAGTCTACTATTCAGTAAGAAACAGTAAGACCACATTGACCCTTCGCACTTACAGTTAGATTACAGTTAGGTTCATAATATATATATGTAAGCACAGAATACTAATGTACTGACAGAGGCATTTACAACCAGTACACATCTCTGTTTTATACCAGGGCTTGGTTGTATTTCCTACTGTGATGCGTTTCCGACTGTGACGCTGCGCATCGGGGTCCTGTTCGTCCCATCGGGATTTATTTTTCGATAATGACCGCCGGACTATGCATTATCCCTTACTTATACCATGGCTTGGTTGAATTTCCTGCTGTGACGCATTCTTTAGAATGTCAGTACCAGTTTTTTGACTGTATCACACTTCGGCAAATATTGGGATTGTCAAAGTGATGCACCGCTCACACACACACACACACACACACACACACACACACACACACACACACACACACACACACACACACACACACACACACACACACACGCTGGGGAGCAGACAAATCATGTCCGTCACTGGCCACAGGTGTGAGTGTAGCCTGAGAAGTTACTGGGCACCATCCACTATTGACAGGAAACGCTGGAGCAGGATTCTGTCTGGGAAAACAAGCCCCTGGGCATCAGCAACCAATGATCATCAAAGGACTGTACGCTTAAAGTTAACTTCAAACCCGGTCCAGCCATTTGATCTGCCATTTTCCATGTCAAATTTCACAATAAAGGGAAATGTGTGGTTCAATTTTCAAAGACTAAAACATGAATAATTGTATTTTCTGCAAGGCTTTTGTGTTCATAGCCTATAAGTGCTCCCAGCCTACTTTGTTTTTCCTGCCCAGTAGGCTACACTTCACTTCACTAGCAAAACAGCCTTCCATCATCTTAAAAGTATAACCAAAATCAAGGGTTTGGTGTCCCAAAAAGACCAAGAGAAGTTCATCCATGGATGGGTGCACTACTGCAGTGTCTCCTAACTGGACCTCCCAGAGACAGCTAAGCAGCTGCAGCTCAGAGTTTTACAGAGGACCGAGAGAACAGAGCACGTCACTCCAGTGCTAGAATCTTTACAGTTCCAGTAAGTTACAGAATAGATTTTAAAGTGCTGCCGCTAGTCTATAAATCACTGAATGGGTTTGGCCCCGAATCCCTGATATGTTTAAATTAAATAAACTGAGCAGGGCTCTTAAATCTAGATATGTATCTTTTAATTATATTACTTTGTACTTTTTTTCTAATTATACTTTTTATCTTTTATTGTGTTTCACTCTTAAGCACTTTGTCTTTATTTTTTCTCTCTTTATTTATTTTGCAATATTTATTCATGTAAAGCACATTGACTTGCCGCCGTGTATGAAATGTGCTATAGAAACAAACTTGCCTTGCCTTCCCAGTAATGTTTCTGAGGCATTCACAGCCACTGAGGAAGAATGACTAGTGAGATGACTAGATTAGACCCATCCCCAATGGTAAGCTTCTGTGTGTAGGAGTGTGAGCCCAGATAATACAGAACAAATATTCCAAATCATTCATGAATATAATGGAAACGCAACATGCCGAATACATTTCAAAGCTTACTGATGGTAGATAAAGGGGACGCTTTGATGAGCATAAACAGTATTAAACATTGCAAGGCTCTTCCATTGCGAATGAGGGAATCTGTTGTCAAATTTGTGTTACTCCAGAACTCTCTGTTATTTGACAGAAGACCTAAGCATCTGTTACCTGGGTAACAGAATGCCTGCTTCCTGACTGGGTTCTTTTTGTCTGTGAAGTGATGTTTTTGTTTGTTGTGTGCTTGTTTTGTCTTTTCTCCTTCCCTCCCCCTGCACCTACCTCCATTTCCCTCTCTCTAGCCACATTTCATGCCATCTCTCTCTCTTTGTCTTTGTGTTGCTATACTTCTCTCTCTGTCTCTCTCCCTCTCTCTCTCTCTCTCTATGTTCATGTCCCTCCACCATTCTCCTTGTGCTGTTTCACATATCTCTCTCTATTTGTGTCTCTCATCCCTCTCCCTCCCTCCCAAAGACATAGTCCCCTCCATCACAGACGGGTCACACACACAGACACAGTCCCCTACATCACAGACGGTTCACAGACACAGACACAGTCCCCTACATCACAGACGGGTCACACACACAGACACACCCATCAGTCCCCTACATCACAGACGAGTCGCAACACACACACACACAGACACACCCATCAGTCCTTGTCCTTCCTGGTTCTAAACAGAGAAACAAAGCCCTCTGCTGAAAAGGGCAAGACACAGCCAAAGCGTGCGCTCTCTCTCTCTCTCTCTCTCTCTCTCTCTCTCTCTCTCTCTCTCTCTCTCTCTCTCTCACGAAACCCCTCCCCATCTTCTGCCAGTGCCACACCAGAACAGCAAGTGGCCTCAGACCGGACCAGAACCTCATATCTGGGCCAGACCCGGGCCACATCTGTTCCTCAGTCAGCTGCTCTTTGGGTCAGCCATAAACTGTTCTTATTCAACACACAATTACTTTTACAAATTTTTATTCTTTCCCCTCTGATCATTACATTTTTTTGGGATTGTTAAGCCCAACCATGTAATTTTGTACAATTAAGTGCCTTTGTGATAACACTAGTACGTTTTCTCCCGTAGGTACAGTTAAGTGTCCTAATAATATGAAATAATTAGGGGGAGGTGAGAGGAGTGGTGAGGACTAAAAAGAGCACAAAAGAGAAAAAAAGAAATAATGAGTGTAAATCGTACACTGTGACAGCACAGCACCATGCGAAGTGAATGATAGACTTCATTTAGCACGTCTGTGTGTGTGTGTTTGTGTGTGTGTGTGTGCATGTGTGCGTGGGAAATGCAAGTTGAGGTGGGCAGAGAGTGAGGTCAAGGCCCTAGTGCCACGCGGCAGCCCACTAAATGGCTTACTGCAATCTCAGAGGTGGTGGGGGGGGGGGGGTGACGAGGAGGTGCCTTCTGTTGAATGGAAACGCGATTAAGAGTGAGAGCACCACCT
Organism: Clupea harengus; assembly: GCF_900700415.2. Classification (NCBI taxonomy): domain Eukaryota; kingdom Metazoa; phylum Chordata; class Actinopteri; order Clupeiformes; family Clupeidae; genus Clupea; species Clupea harengus. The sequence goes on from NC_045171.1 coordinate 8,005,920, forward strand.
TTGCCTCTTTCCTTAATGCAAATCTTTCACTCTCGCCAATTACCCTCTCCCCTGGGCCTCGCACTGCTCTTTCAGCCTGTCAGCCGGCTCTACGCTAGCATTATCCTCCCACACCGCCAGTTTGTGCTGCCGAACGTATCCGAGCAGCCCACTGATGTTCTCACTCTTTGAGTCGACCCCAGCTCAAAGCATTACGGGCGCCTTTAACGACTCCATGCAAGATTCATGGGAAGGACTCGGAGCAAAGTGTTCCTGGTGCACCAACTTCTCCGGGTCTCTCCGAATGCTAGATGAGTCTACGCTAAAATGGGAGAACGTACGCTGAAAAAGGAGAGGCCTCCAAAATTATCCCCCGAATTAAATAATAATTGCACAGGTGATCTAGAATGGTAAAAATACCCCGGTGAGCACATCCCTGGCCGATTAACAAGACGGAGTAGAATTATAATGCCCACTGTGGCTCATTTTATCGCCTCTATATTCACATATCATAGATCACGGTCCAAACAGAGGCCACTGATCACCGGTGACTGAGGACCATGCCACCCTGGCCAGACCCTTCGTCTGCACTTAACCAAGGCCTATTAAAACTACTGGACATATGCACGACGACCAGGTGATGACTCGTGCGGGGTTACATGGTTTCACTTGTTGTGGTTCTTTTTAGTGATGTTGTACAACTCTGTTTTATTCTAAATAAAATAAGGGAAATTCATTTTTACATATATACAACTAATCCATATCTAAATCTAATATCTAGTATCAAAGGCCCAGTAATTTTTTACTGGAGACACAACAAATGTAACAATATTAAATTATTTGAAAAAAAAAACACTCTTTGAAATGTACTATAGTTTATTTTATCCATTCATGTAGGTAGGGTGAAGGCAGTCGTGAATCCTCGTGAGTTTAAGATGATAGAAAAGATTTGTATTGAAGACAATTTTTGCTTGGAACACCGTCGGCTAAATATGCATAGACAGGGAGAGAGAAAGACAGAGAGAGAGAGGTGGGAGATGGGGAGGGAGAGAGAGAGAGATTGCTTTTTAGAAGTTACTGTTGTTTATATTTTTCACTAATTTTTTGTTCCTCTTTGTTTGTTTTCACTGACACATTTCATTTTAACATGTATCCTTTTTTCACATCCTTTGGCTATACTATGCTATGCTATGCTATGGTGATTCATCTTTGGCTTGGAGTAAACTGAATGAAGAGAAGGGGAGGAATGGAGGTATGAAAGAATCTACTGCCTACTGGCTGTGTCTTTAGCCAGCCAGCCCTCCGGCATCTTAGTGTCCCTCTGTCCTTGTCGGAACCCTGTCAGCTCTACACTATAGGAAACAAACCAACCTCCCATCCCCCCCTTTCTCCTCCAGAGCCCCTGAACGCTGGAAAACACCTGACCTTTACTACAGGAACCATTTCCATTGAAGAAAACAACCCTCTCATCCACACAGCTTGCTAAAGGAGGCCATGTTTATCACAAATCCCCATAAAAATCACCTCAGCCCTGTGGGGGAACATTTTCCCCACTGCCAGCCTGTGGATTACATAATCAATACATTTAGCACTATTTCACCAGGAAGTAAATCCTCATTCAGGGGAGAAGAGACTGACTAGGAGTGGCGCTAAGAGACCAACTATGAAACTCCCCTACCCAATTTGAAATTTAAACTAAAAGAGCACACCATGAGTGTAAGAAAACTGGTTTGGTAATGGGCTGGTGTCGTCCGTAAATAAGGCCTCCAGTTTCCATCCCTGTGCCGTTTCTTTCCCCAAATGCATCTACTGATTTGTCAAGGTCAGCAAAGTGTGTCTCAAAGTTACACCTTTGTAATGTAAACAGTGTCCTTAAAAAAGCAATTGCCCCTGACTGGGAGAATAATGTGAGGAAAAATGAGGCCCACAGTGGCTCAACCAACCAGATGCCCGGTGCATTCAATTCTTTTGTGGAATTATATTGGCAGAGCCTCTGAACCATAAACCTGAATACTGCATGAGTGGATATGAAGGGCGGCTTACTGAAAGCATGAACTGGTGCGAAACCCTTTCCGTTTCTTTCTCTTTTTTTTCTCTCTGGGCGGGGTGTTGGGGTGGGGGGGGGGGCGGGGGGGGGTGGTTGGCTTGTGGAACTTAGTCAAATAAAGAGGGGATTCCAGGAGGGGTGTGTGTGAGAGGTGAGAAAGACTGGCTGAATAGCTCTCTGCATATGTGAATCAATATCACAGTAATACATTCAAGTATATGTTTGGTATTTCCTTTGAACTTTGCCTTACTGAGAGACATGTCTCAAGGTCTGTACTGATTTTGTGTTTTTTAGGCTGGTTCATGTTTATCAACAGGTATGGAATATAGTGCATTGAATTACGTGCAGTCAGGGAAATGCATACAGAGTATGATATCTTAGATATGGAAATACACCACATGCAATCACACCAGGAGAAGAGAGAGAAGAGAGTGATGAAAGATGATCAGAAGAGGGCAAAGGAAAGATGAGGAAGAGAAGGGGAAAGGGGGTTGAGGCAGAACAGAGCAGGAAGTTAATTCAACAGTCTGATTGACTGGCTGGGAGGTCCTGTGTTTACAAGGTGGGGTTGAGGGGGAGGGGGAGGTTTGACTGCAGGGATCGAGGCAAGGGCACAATCCGCCCCGCATTTGCAAGATCTCAAATAATTCACTCTTCAGCCAAGGAATAATAAATGAATCCGTCACGCAGACACCAGAGCAAAAACAGTCTCCCAGCGGAACTGCCAGCTGTGGGATATTCATGAAATATTTTTAATAAAATATAGGGCCATGAGCTCCGCAGAAACAGTAATAATACATCACACTCGTGTGGCCCGACCATTTCTTTTCTTGCGTCTCGGAAAATGTATGTATTTCGCCTTAAGGGCTGGAACAGGTTTTTTTTTTTACCTCTTCTGTACAACGCTATCAGAACTGACCCCAAGGAGCCAAATCTGTTGTAAGAGACCAGGAAATAAAAGGGAAGACAAAAGAGCGAGGCCTAGAACTGACTCACAGGGGCTATGACAAGGGAGCCCCACAGTCATATTAGCGCACTCACCGAAATGTCATAACAAACCATAACCCTTTTCCAGAAGACTTCATCACAGTACAGGTGTTGCCAGGCTCCTTCATCGCTGAAACACAGCACAGGTGTTGCCATGACAGCACAGGTGTTGCCATGCTCCTTCATTGCTGAAACACAGCACAGGTGTTGCCATGACAGTACAGGTGTTGCCATGACAGTACAGGTGTTGCCATGCTCCTTCATCGCTGAAATACAGTACAGGTGTTGCCATGACAGCACAGGTGTTGCCATGCTCCATCGCTGAAACACAGTAAAGCTGAAGCACAGTACAGGTGTTGCCATGCTCCTTCATCACTGACACACAGCACAGGTGTTGCCATGCTCCTTCATCACTGACACACAGCACAGGTGATGCCATGCTCCTTCATCACTGACACACAGCACAGGTGTTGCCATGACAGTACAGGTGTTGTCATGCTCCTTCATCACTGACACACAGCACAGGTGTTGCCATGACAGTACAGGTGAGGCCATGCTCCTTCATCGCTGAAACACAGCACAGGTGAGGCCATGCTCCTTCATCGCTGAAACACAGTACAGGTATTGCCATGCTCTTTTTGTCTCAAAGGACATGGAGGATTTCAAAGGACCCGTGGGAGACTGGGCTGGCCTGGGAATTCTGGGTAATCTGACTGATCCTGACTATGAAACCTCACGTCCGTGTAACCTTTAGAACAGACGAAGGTCAGACATGAAGATCAGAGACGAGGAGATAAGACAGACCATAATTACCATGCGCGTGGCAAGGTGCACTCTCTCTCTCTCTCTCTCTCTCTCTCTCTCTCTCTCTCTCTCTCTCTCTCTTTCCCTCTATCTCTCTCTCAATCTTGCTGTCTTTCTCGTACTGTCTCTCCATCCCTTGCTCTGTCCCTCTGTGTAACACTCTCTCTCTTCCTGTCTTTCCTGCTACCATCTCTATCTCTCTTGCTCCATCCCTGTCTAACATTCTCTCTTTCTCTAATTCTCTTTCTCTCTCTACCTAACTCTTTCTTCCTCTTTTTCCATCTCTCTCTCTCTGTCCCTCTATCTCTCTCTACGCTCTCTCTCCACCTCTCTCATCCCTTTCTTCCATCATCAGTGCCAGGCATTCTCCATCCATCAGTCAGAGACAGGAGCTTGTTATGCCCATTTTACACAATGATCCACGCATTTATTTTGTACTTTTTTTGCAGCGAAACTGAAGGGGAGGTGTGTGTGTGTGTGTGTGTGTGTGGACTTTGGAGTTTGCTGTTGCAGCAAGTTTACAGGCAGGAAACACACAGCTACACACAAGAAGAAGACACACGTCTCTTTAACAGCCAAACAAATGAATCCCACGTAGAGATGGAAGTCCATATACACACCATGCACACACACACACACACACACACACACGCACACACACGCACACACACGCACACACACACACACACACACACACACACACACACACACACACACACATGCTTGCACACATAAACAAAAATGTCTTGACACAGGTCCACGTGGAACACACAGTATGAAGATGAAGAAACACAATAGCACTTTGGGAAGCTGGACTTTCTGCACTCTGTCCCCGTCTCTTCCTCATCTCTACTGACGACTACTGTTTCTTGCCACCGGGCCATTGCACTACACTTTAAGACATTATCACAATTATCCCCCCCCCAAAAAAAGCCCTGTTGCTAAAGGAGAGGCCGTTGATGGCTGTAAGTGCAAAAAAAAAAAAAAAAAAAAAACAATAGCGCAGTGGTTGCCACGGCAACGCTTTTACACAGAGGGTCCCCCCCCTTTCCACACCTCACCTCCACTTCCTGCAGTCTGTTGCCTTGGCGCTTGGCACCCTTAAGAGAAAACACCCCAGTAATTACCCCTGGAAACAATTTAATGTTGATGCCGCCTGTCAGCTGTTCCTGGCAGGACAGCCCGACAGCAGAATCCCCCGGCGGCGGAATTTATCTCTGTCACGTTCGATCTGCGCCGTGCTCGTCAGCGCCTTGGCAGCGACCGGCGCGGCGCGAGTATAAAACACAAACCGGTGACGGCCTGTTCCTGAATACGACGGCAAAGGAAAGGCAGATTAACCTGACACGAGCTTTCATCACTGTCGTAATGTGCATTGGATACGACAGGGAACACTTCATTTGGACAGCCTCCTCTAGACACTCAATAAGCATTCAGGAAATCACTGGTTAACTATCAAATACCTGGCAACTCTCAACTGCCCTTCCCGTAATCTGACCTCTGACCTCTGGCCAAAACCCAACCTAGTACCTTGGTCTACCCCTAATTGTGCTGAGTGAAAGGCGGTGGTTTGTGTGCAAAAGAACAGGCCGTCGATCTGAACGTTTGTTTAGTCTTTCATTCATCTCATTGCTCAAGGCCCACGGTCTACTTCATCTCACATGACCAGATCTGAGTGACTTCTATCTGCAATCTAGGACAAGACTGCGGACAACTCTTTGGAACTGATTGCAGAGTGGTGCAGAGTGGGGATGCCATCAGGGCTTGTTTAAAACTCTGTCCACAACCAGACGGAAGAACCACTTCCATTTGCTGTCTACTGTTTGAGCCTACCCCGCTTCTGTGAGCATTTGTTTGATTTGGCTTGATTCAAAAACGTTAAGCATATTTCCATCCACTTTTAGACCACATTTCCCAAATGGTCCGTACCAAGAGGCTTTTAAAACACACATCTGTCCATACAGAGATTTTTCTTTCCCTCGTGGCACCTCAAAAAACAACTTGAGAATCCAGCCAAACATTTCTCAGCCTTCAGAAACATTTCTCAGCCTGCATCTTATTATTTTGTTTGTGCTTGAGGGCCAGATGTTAGGAGGCATGGCTGAATATTAGCAGGAGAGATCATTTTCATTACAGGCATTTGGGAACTTAGCAGGACATCCCTCATCAAGGGGCCACAATCAAGAGGGAAAGGCATGGAAAATAACCTGGCCTGGACAGTAACACAAAACCAGCCTCAGAATCTCAGAGCCAATCACACTACTTAAGGTTCATCTCCCAGCAGTGAGCTACAGGTTCCATATAAAAGGGCCATTTTTGTAATTGAGCTAATCATGTTAAATTGCGGGTGTAACTTGGGGATCCACTGGAGCTCAACTTGTTAGGGACAGATATCAATACCTTCAATTATTCAATTACTCGCTTCTCCAGTGAGGGCCACGGGGACAATCACAACAGATGGTTCCGCACGGGTCTCTCTCTCCCTTCCTTGCTCTCTCTTTTTCTGTCTTTCTCTCTCTCTCTCTCTCTCTCTATCTATCTATTTTGCTCTGTCTCCATCTCTACCTCTCTCTCTTTTTCCCAGTCTTTCGTCTGGTGATCCGGTGGTGATGTGAAAAAATGACATTAAATGACAGCAAGCCTGTGCTGTTACTGTGCTGTCCAAATGTTTTGTCAAAATGGTGTTGTAATGGAAAAGGTCCGCTATTGTACGACTCACAAAACATGTAATGACTCAGATTTGATGACAGAACATAAAAGGCTTAAAAACACGACTTTCTTTCTCAAAGCACTCATCATTGGTGGGGTGATGATTCCATTTTCAAGTCAAAAACCTAGCAGCGTTCGTTACTTGGATTCCAAATGATGCAATTCAGTGTGGTTGTGCATTCACTCAAATAAACTACAGGTGGTCCCTGACTGCATGAGACATCAGCACAAACCAACCAAAAAATGAAATTAAAATGGATAGGCTATCTTTTTCAGCTTGGCATCACAATCCCTCTCCACGTGCCAAAAAACAAAACCGTGATTTTTGCGAGATAGACAGGTAGACGCGGTGAGGCTCGCCGACCAATCTGAACAAGTGTTTCTAAGATAAGACTTTTAGTGCGAGTGTGTCGAATCCAGACATCGCCAGACTGAAATGCTGTTCACGGCACGTAGCACCTTCAGCACCTCCTAAAGCCAGAGGAGGAGGAAGATGACTCAGTGATAACTAAGAAGGTCAGAACTAAACAGGAAAACTCTGACCTCCATGCCCTGGACAGACACTAACACCCACCAAGAAAAGGTCACTTTCCCCCGAGGGGAGTTTCAAGTGCCCCTCGGAGACGAAAAAAACCAACCCCTCCCACATGCAGGGGCGGCTGCACCTTCCCATGAGCCCTTGCTGTGAGCACATGACCCGAGAGCTATTCTCACATGAACCTGATCTCCGCCGTGGCCCGTACGTGGCGTGCGCGAGAGAGGGAGAGCTGTTTATGTGCCGATTCTGAGGGCTCTCTATTGGCCATCACACTGGGCTGGCTGGCTGGCGGTCGTCGGGTTGATTGCACATCGGATGTGTGAGCCCAGAAAGACGAAAGGTGTTTGTCAGGGTGAGGAAAAAGAGGAAAGAAAAGAAGAAGAAGAAAAAAGACGAAAAGGGATGCAAGACACATTAGAAACCCGGAGGCCAATCAAACTGCAGCACAGGGGAGGTGAGCAACTGAGTTCAAAGGTCAAAGCTCACTCTCTTCTCTGTGCTGACAGGTAATTGAGACTTGTATTAAGTCGAGAAGTAGTGTGGTGCCACCAACACTGTGTTAAATGAGGAGATTGTAAAGCCCAGGGGATGTGCATTTGTGCGATTAGTAATACGTCTCACCTGTTTCAATTGAGGTGCGGGTGAGATAGTTGTGGAAATGACTTGGGGCCTTTTTGTTAAAAGAATTAATCTGATCCGCTGCTGTTAATTGTGAAGAGGTTCATTGCCACTTTAGTTAAAACATGACAAAAGTGAGAATGACATTCCATTGAGTGTTTGAATCTCATTTTAACCCCATTAGAATGGTTAGAAAGACTGAGAGTAAAGTGCAGGAAATCCATGTGTTTCCACACACACACACACACACACACACACACACACAGCAAACCTTTTATAAATGCCATTCTTAATAATTCTCTGGTCACATAATGCCAACTATTTTTTTCATATCATAAAATCTAAAGATCAGTCTAAGTAAATGGTTCACATTAAAACCTGACAGGTCTCAACTGTTTCTTCCATTTAAACATTTTAATCACAATAGAAGTGGTAATTACCTTAACAATCCCTTAGCACTTAGCACGTATAATGTATGGCCATAGAGAGCTCATCGAGAACAGCGTGAACACAGGAACTCCCATGAAAGAGGGCGTGAAATATGGAAAAGGAGATGGAGTGAGACAGACGAGAGAGCGATAAGCTCATGTTACGAGACACATTATCATGTTGATTTACACTAATGCTGAAAATGATCAGTCGTGGCTCAGGCCTAATTCAGGTCTATGTGCCTCAGCCGAGATGAGAACCGAGAGGATGGATATTACCACTGAGCTTCTTTCTCTCTAATCCAATTTCACTGGTGTGAGTTTAGATGGAGGAGGTTTTCTCTTTTTTTTATCTTGCTCACTGTCTCTTTCTCTCTTGCTCCCTTCTTCGTTTCACCGTTCTGAGCAACTCCTCTTCCACAGGAGAGAGGAGTGGGGAAAAAATGGAGCAAATAAATAAAGGGAAAATCGAATCCCTTCAGCCGTCGCGAGAAGTGCAAAGCTATGAATCAGCAAAATAAATTCTCCCCGGAGATAAACAAACATGATATTTCAGGGAGCAGGGGGGGCAGGGGGGGGGGGGGGTTGGAGGGGATGGCCTGCCGGTCTCGTAAAGTTCACCGGCCTCACCCGTAAACGCGGGCGTGTGCTCAATCACCCCGGCCGTCCCCGCACAAGTTTACCGTGCCTGAAATACGGCTTCATATAGTAGCCCATTAAAAAGAGCAGATTTTGAGCCGGCAGACAAGTGGTGAGAAGCTTCAAAACGGCCAGCCTATATGAGGGTGGGTAAGCAAGCAGCAAGCCAACACATTTGCCAGAGAATGGACAAGAGTGAGTGAAAAAGACGGGCAGGAAAGAGAAGAAAAAAAAACACGGGGCGAATCAGTGTCTTGTTAAGCACCGCGCGAGCTCTCTGCCAAGCCCCGAATGTTTACACCTCTTCCTCTGAATGGGTTTCAATGCGCTGTGCTTCATGTGCTGTCTTTCAATCGAAGAACAATCCCTGTCTACGGCCTCCTGTGACGATGGGCATTTGTGGCAGGGAAAAGCACTGACGTGTGCCACAACATTATAAACTAAATAACGAGAAGGAAAGCTCATATTTTTGCACATGCGACAGATTTGTACACGTTTATATATTCCGACCAGAGGGTTAGAGCAGAGAAATACATGACGTTCGATTTAGTTTAAAGGTCATACCTAGCACTTACCACCATTAATGGCAGCATTGACCTGCTATCAGAAATTGCCCTTTGATGGAATCAGTGAAGATTTTCAGCATACAAATACTATCTGAACAAAAATCAAGCATTTGGTCTCTGTTTCTTTTGCTAATCAGTGAAATAAAGTGCCTTTAAGCCGATGTTTGGCTGTTGTTGCTTGGCTGAGTTGATCTGTTTGAGTTTGTGTGTGTGTGTATGTGTGTGTGTGTATATGTGTGTGTGTGTGTGTGTGTGTGTGTGTGTGTGTGTGTGTGTGTGTTTGTGTGTGTGTGTATGTGTGTGTGTGTGTTTGTGTGTGTGTGTTTGTAAGTGTGCAGTGCTGAAATTGAACATGAAACACATTCCAGAAGTGAAGGCGCAAATCATTTCCGTGACTGGAAATTAGACAGAGGCCTACCACTACTTGGCTGATGGGTCTGTCTTCATTAGCCTAATCTGTTTGGATTGTTTTCAAACATGACTGCTTCGTTTTATGACAAGGTGTAATTAATTAGCATGCAAATCATTTCGAGTGGCAGCCGTGCGCTTTGGCACGAAAAAGGCTCTGTCTGAGCAAAGAAGTTTAAAATGTGAACAGAGAAACTCTGGCCTGAAGTCAAAAAATAGAATAAAAGAAAGAGAGAGAGAGAGAGAGAGAGAGAGAGAGAGAGAGAGAGAAGGAGAGAGAAGTAGAGAGAGAGAGAAAGAGCTTTGAGTAGGATCCAAGCCAATAACGTGAATCTTGACTCGGCAATGACATTTTGGGAGGGGAAGAATGGCTAGTAATGGAACATGCGAGTACAACACCTGCTGTTCCAGGTGGCAATCTGATCTTGTTTCAAGAGCTCCATCTCTCAGATCTACAGGGCTGACTGCTTCAGACCACATCAGTCTTTGTCACTGGAGTGTATATTTAAGTGCCACAGCCGACACACACTATATACATGCATGTACACACACACAGACACGCACACACCGGCACACCAGAACACACACACGCACACACACACACACACACACACACACACACACACATTACACACTATGGCATTGTGCATTGAGACTGTGGGTGGTGCAGGTTTTCATCCTTTTTCTTTTTTTTTTCTTGAGGCTTTGAATCTGTACAAAAATCAATGGAGGCCACTAACGTTGTGAACGATTGCACTATCATCCTCCACTATTTATAGTTTCTGAAGCCCAGTGAAGCGTGAAATTAATAAATAGCATGCCCGGTAATTGCCTGGAAACCAAGTGCTGTGGAAAGTAAGAGAAGAAAAAAAAACCCAAGGAGGTATGAAATCGGTGCCATCCAAATAAGCTTCCTAATAAGTTGTTACATTATCACCATTGACCTTCAAGCAATTAAGCAGAGGTAAGCACCTCGTATGGAGAGTGACGGGAGAGAGGCAAGGGAGGGATTCAAGTGGGAGTGAGATGCATCAGAGATAGTCCTCAACGCTCCTTCCCTTCCAGATAATACCGATTATTTCAAATGGAGCCTCGACTCGAGCCATCAATATGAAATAACCAATTATGTATACAGGCAGTGTAGTTAGCTTCAAAATAGCTTTACAAGGCAATTTTAACTTCTAGCTACCCCCTAGACAAAATGACCTGCTAAATGGGAATTAATGACTGGAATGCAGTTTCACCAGCATACACATGACCTTTGGCAGATCACAAACCTTTATTAAATGTTCATAGATAGACATGTTTAAATAAAAGGGAGAATATGATTACTGGAAGGGGAGCTGGTTATGGGTCTTAAACTAAATAAATACCCCCAGTGTTAGAGACAGCAGAAGAGATTGAGAGAGAGAGAGAGAGAGAGAGAGTAGAAAGGGAAAAGGGGAGAGAAAAAGAGAGAAAAAAGAATAGGAGGTAGAGAGAGATAGAGATAGAGTGCAAGAGAGGGAGAGAGAGCCAGACTGTGAGAGAAGAAAAAAGAGACAGACAGCGACAGACAGGAAGAGAGAGAGGAAGAGAGAGAGAGAAAGAAAGGAAGAAGCAATCCAGTGGACTGTTTACAGGTGACTGAAATGAAGAGGGCAGGGGAGGAGTGGATGACATTTAAGGGTGGGGGGTTTTATTGAGAGGGGGGATGGAGGTGGTGGTGTGTGTGTGTGTGTGTGTGTGTGGGTGGGTGGGGGGGCGTGGCGTGGAGAGAGACGAGTGGCGTGTAATAACTTGAGTAGCAGAGGTCTCTGCGCCAGTGATGAGCCTCCCCATAGGACGCCCACAGCGGTCGCAGGGGTCATCTCCATCACGCCGCCAAGAGATGAATGTGTTCCCCTGGCTACACACACCACCCCGCCGTAAAAACAAAGGCCCGTGCCGTCAGGGAAGTGAGGGAGGGAGGGGGGGAGGGGGGGGGGCGGTAGATGGGGTGGTGGGTCAGGCTTAAAAAGGCACCTGGGAGTGGCTGCAATAACAATTCATTGGAAGCTGTCACAGCACCAGGCGGCGGCCAGACGCAACACGACAATATTGTGCAGCGGACGGGAGGAGACTGGAGATAGGCGCGGCGACGACGGCCCCTGGCGAAGGTGAAGCGGAGCCGGGCACTGGAGCGGGCACTGGAGCGGGCACTGCAGCGGGCGTGTGCCCACACACACTCACTTGCCTTCTATTGCCTTTGCTCAGTGGTGATATTAGCATACCTGACACATTCACTCAACGATCCCCCAGGGATTTAATGCCATAGTTGACAAATATGCAATTTACATTTCCAGCACAGACCCAAAAAAAAGGCACTTTCTTTGACACGGAAAATGGCGTCAATCGTCAGACGTGCTGCTGGTTTGCAGGGCGCTTTTTCTCTCCTTCTGTTCTTTTTTCTTTCTCTCTCTCTTTTTTTTTTTTTTGTACATTCTTGCACGCATCCGACAGTTACTGCATCGTGTTCTAAAGCTGGCTGAGATCAAAGAGCATTCTGAACTGTGCCACATTGTTTCAATACAACCGAGAACGGTTGCATGAGATCTTCAAAGAGGGGGAGCCTTATTTCTTTTTTTTTAAGAAATGAAAAGAAAAGAAAAGCAGGAAAGAAAATATGCTAGAGCCCGAATGCAGAAGAACTGTGTGCATCTCTTTATGTTCAAAGAGGCAGTTCAGTCACAAACACACATACACACACACAGGCCACTATTTGGCTAATTTGAATTAGCATATCTACTGCCATGCCGTATCAACACAAAAAGGGGTCCGGGCGGTCACACTGCTAGTGTGCAAATGACTGACACATCTTGTTAAGGTTCTAAGCATTTCTGTGTGGTGTGTGGGTGATTGTTTATCTTTTTGATCCCACAGACATATACTGTATATGTTTATGTAAACATTCCACATGTAGACCTTCACTTACTACAAAGAAAAAGGGTGGATTGTTAGTCTCTTGAGTATTGCTGTTGAAGCACAGTATCAATGGAAAGCAGCGAGTCACAGGTCACCATTAGTGAGTCAATACTGCCCCGTGTGGTGAACAGGCAGAACTGCAGGGCATCTCTGCAAACCAGCAACTCTCCTTCACCAAATGAGCTGCAGTGCAACACGAGGTGTCAAATCTCATACCACCTCAAACGGGTGCAGAGAAAGTGCATTTAACACTACACACACACACACACACACACACACACAGAGAGAGGAGAGAGAGAGAGAGAGAGAGAGAGAGCTGTCTGTCACAGTTGTGTATTTAACAAACAAGTGTAATCACATTGTCACACACACAAACTGAGTCTCCAAATTACCATTTAAGGATGCAGAAAAGATCAACGAATGTCATCACATTGACACACAAACACACACACGGCGAGAGAGAGAGAGAGAGAGAGAGAGAGAGACAGAGAGAAAGAGAGAGAGAGAGAGAGAAAGTATCTGTCAACATGGCAACTTATAGAGATAGTATGTGTTTCAAAAGATATTAACATTTTGTCATCTCTCAATAGCCTATACAGTAAAATATTCCGTTAATCTAAACTGACATTGTTTCTTGATACTACAGACAACCTCATCTCTTCATGTAGCTCTAGTCACAGCCATGCCTCACCACGACAACCTCATCTCCTCATGCAGCTCTAGTCACAGCCATGCCTCACCACGGATATGAACCTCCATGTGAATTATCACCCACACAGTTTAGATGAACAGAATATTTTACTGTATAGGCTATTGAGAGATGACAAAATGGGAATATCTTTTGAAACACATACTGATGAGTCTGAAGACTGTAACACTCTCACAAGAGTCTGACAGGTTCAGGTGTGGCCAATCCTGACATGCACTCAGCCATGTTGGTAGATGAAAGAGTCCGTTGTCTGTCTCTCTCACACACACACACACAGACACACAGACACACAGACACACACAGACACACACACACACAGAGTCACACACACACACACACACACACACACAGGTCCTAAGGTCTGTATGGATGCTGTCTGACTATGAATGGAAATCTCCACTCACGTTTCATTCACAGACTGTCCATTTCAGGAGTGGGACTTCCTCTTACAAAGGGCTGAATTGTCTGGCATATAGGATTTTAGTGGGGGTACAGAGAGTGATCTTTTTTCATTACTGATAGCAGTCTGGTTCATTGCAACGGGCCTCTTCGCTATCTTCACTCCTTACAGCACACCCAACATTCAGTCTCATAATCGTGATGATATTAGAGGGCTGAGAGAGAGAGAGAGAGGAGAGATGAGAGGAGAGGAGAGGAGAAAAAAAAACAGCCCGACATCACTTCATCATAACGGAATGAAACCCTGAGGAGGCATGACTCTGTGTGTGTGTGTGTGTGTGAGAGAGAGAGAGAGAGAGAGAGAGAGAGAGAGAGAGAGCAAAAGATAGAGAAAGAGAGAGCGAGATAGCGAGAGAGAAAGAGAGAGTGAAAGTGAGAGCCAGAGCGAGAGCGAGAGAGAGAGAGAGAGAGAGAGAGCGAGAGACAGGGTGAGAGCAAGAGCAAAAGAGAGAGAGCGCGAGAGAGAGAGAAAGAGAGAGCGAGAGAGAGAGAGAGCGAAATGAACATTTTTTTCTCTCTGATTTGATCTAGTGTAATGAGTGGCTTTGACAGAGCCTCTTGGCCAGTGGCATTACTGTGTGGCCTGCCTCATTTCTCACGCCCAACCCAAACATGGCCTACGCCTCCGTCTCCGTCTCGTAAAAAACTCACACAGACTGTCACACGGGACGAGCGACACAAGCAGCAGCAAGACATCGGTGCTCATTACATTACCCAGCCAGTCACTCGAGCCGCCCTATGAAACAGTCCATTTGAAATGCACAATGTGGATTAATTCAGCAAACGCCTGCTGTGGACATTATTATTATTATCTCTCCTCTGTTAAATATTGTATTGCACTGACTGTAAGTGCCATGGTAAGAAAACGCAACAATCCAGCCACTTCTAAGACATCCTTAATTCACTCCTACTTAGGCATCTCACAGAGGACCAGAGGGATCGTAATATCACAGGGTTACTCCCTCCGCACCAATAACCTGTTTCATATATAGGAATACGGCTTAGTGAGAATGAAGACGTGTTTAATGCTTTGTTATTTAATGAAATGTGGAAGTATATTACAAATATAATGTATAATGCATGAACTTTGAGCCAATACAATAAGGAGCTGTTTCAGAAGCCTATCCACTATAGAAGTCACACTACATATGCGATCACTCTCTTTGAATATATATTTGAATCGATTAACTTTCATAGAGGTGCCGTATACACAGGTTTAGATATATTGTTGGTAATGCTGTAATCATAATATTTATAAGATTGTCTGGACCTTCATAATGTCACAAAAATGAAATGCGAGTATCGCTCTACTCTTTAAAGTGAGGGAAATCAGAGCCCTTCACACTGAGTAGATTCATCATGCAAATGTTGAAATGCATGATCGCATATTATGCGAGTGCCTTTGATAGGAAGTCTCCTA
This sequence comes from Clupea harengus, assembly GCF_900700415.2. Taxonomy (NCBI): domain Eukaryota; kingdom Metazoa; phylum Chordata; class Actinopteri; order Clupeiformes; family Clupeidae; genus Clupea; species Clupea harengus. The sequence continues at coordinate 8,021,174 of NC_045171.1, forward strand.
AAATAAGACACTGGTTAAGATAATAATCTCAAACCTCCTAGTCTTTTGCTGAGATAGAATACAGTGAAATGTTTCTGCATATATTCAAACTGCATATATCAGAGTGTGACTATATCAAGGACGGCTCATCTATTTAAGCTTCATAAAAATTGTACAAATCAAGGGACGACATTGATTCAAGTTGTGTGTGTTTGTTAGATCCACTGATGGTTCACTTACTTGTGTTGCTACATATACTGCATTGACAAACTGACAAGGTAAGCTGTACAAACAGTGGCCCCCACAGGCCAAGTTTAAAATGACCTGAGCACATCAAGTCTGATCAAACAGTGTTTCAAGACTACAATGACTTCAATGGACATTGTCAATTTTTGTCACTGGTCAATCAGCCTGTTTTTGAAGCACTGCTTGGCCAATTGTGCAGTTGCGTGTTCAAGTAGAGATGATTGACAGTTCAGGTCTGACAAATAACAGTGTCCAATCAATAAGACATGCTACGGCTCACTCTGTCACGCTAGTTTATTCCATGCTTTCACACAACTAGGAAGATAACGTCCGGTTATTCGCCGATGTCTTTGAACTCAGCGAAATGCAATGTGGTCGACAGGATCCTTTGCAAAGTTACGCTCTCCGAATGACCAAGTTAAGACCAAAAGTGGACATAATTCTTGCATCTGAAAACCGGTCTGTTAAAAGAGTTTTTCGGCGGGACTGGTATGCCAACCATCAATGACTAGCAGCGAGCCTTCAGGCTAATGGTGTGCAGGCTGTGTCTGTTGATTATGGAGTGCGAGAGGGCAAGCAGGTAAGAGCTGGATTCAGTGATTTACGCCATTTTTTGCTGTTCTTCCAAATTGCACAGAAAACCCAAGGACCGCATCAGAGCTGGAGTTCATTTAAACTTGCAATTTTGAAATAGATGATTGGCGGTTGGCAGTGCATGTCTGTAAACAGGCTTTCAGGCTTCCATGACGATAGTGAGCTTCCAGCAAAGAGAGGGGAACTTAAGCGTTCCGGATCTCTGAAGTTCTCTGAACAGCGGTTCTGAGCGTTCCGGATGTCTGAAGTTCTCTGAACAGCGGTTCTGAGCTTTCCGGATGTCTGAAGTTCTCTGAACAGCGGTTCTGTTGGGTCACAGTGTTTGATGGCGTGTGTGAAAAATCTGACAGATTTGTTAGGGCAGGCATCTAAAAGCGTTTGTTGCAGCTGACTGTTTCACCTGACAGCAATAATGTAGACTGCATCTACAGTAGATTAGTGTTTGTTTGAGCATAGCTTGGAAATGTCTAAATCTAAAGGTTCTACTTGGAGGCTTCAGAGATGGTTTGAGCTGTTTCTTATGTAGGCCTACACTAGGGGACATAAACATTATCACAAAACGTGGCCTAGGTCCTACAGCCAGTTGACAGTTATCAGCAGGAGTATAATCCCTTCATGCTTGGAGTCTCATCACTTGTTTTTGTCTGAGTTTATCAATTTGTCTCCAGCAAATTCCACAGAAGTCACCAGTTAAGGGCTTATTTTTCCGGAGTTTCAGTCATTCATGTGAAATACCTGTGAATGTGTGTGACATTTAATTCCCATTCCCATTTATGCAAACCAAATGTTTTTTTTTTATTCAAATGTGAAATATAGATTAACCTTGGCCAGTCTGTTTACTGCCTTTGAATTTAACCCATGACCCCAGTGTTGTCAATACCATGCACAACCAATGCAGCTCCATTAACTTTCCATTACCCCTGAACCAGACACACACACAGTACTGTAGTTCTACCGGGTTGGACGTTTAAATGTATGGATCACAGCTCCTCTGATACATCCGAGAGGTGCAGTCCAGGATTGGACTGACAGACATGTCGCAGAGGCCGGCCGTGTTAATTCACCTGTCTACCGGATTATACCATCCCCTCCATCCCTGTCCTGCCATCCAAACAATAAACAAGATAACCTCTTGTCATTCACGGGGGGTAATCTGTACCTGGGTACACACACACACAAACACACACACACACACACACACACACACACACACACACACACACACACACACACACACACACACACACACACACACACACACACACACACACACACACACACTCACACACACACACGAAGATGATGCCTGTGCAAACATAGCCACCCCACATGCAGAACAGGATAATCCTGCGAGCGCCCGACCTCGTTTCGTTTTTTTCTCTGTGTTTTGAACGGGAGGAAGGTTCTGCTCGGCCTGTGCCGAATACCCTGGAGATTAGATCGCTATCGCCGTGGGGATGAAAGCCACACATGGGGAAGTCCTCTGATGTTTACACAGCGAGCAGATAGCAGAGGATAGAGACAAACGGCCATTGTGTTTGGACGAGGGTAGACTCTTATCGGCAACAAAAGTCAATGTGATCAAAGATTGTAAAAGGAGGTATGCACTAATTGTATAAACAATGAAAAATCCTCAGATTGTGTCAATCTCCTTTTTTGCTTAAGTCTCCTCATCACAGTGTACCGCAGGAAACAATAAATATTCCTGTGTGCTTATCAGGTAAGTGTATATCATTAAACATTATTCACCCCATCCTAAGGCCTTACCCTAACCCCAAGCATATATTGTAGGAACAATGTGTGAATGTTAAAATGATGTAATACTTACTTAAGCACATAATGCCTAAGGACATGTAATATGGGGCCAAGAGAATAAAAGTTCACCTTCTCCTTAATCCTTTCTGTTCCTCCTTTCCACCGCCTTTCACCAGATCTTCCTAATCTTCCCATCACCCGCCCTACCGCAGTGTTAATTACCATTTTCAACACAAACATGTGTTGCCGAACACAGAGTAGCGAAGAGTAAAAAAGCAATTAAAATTAGGGATATTGATTATCCAGTGGGACGGACCATAAATACCAGAGGGCATAAATAAGTGCAAGTGATAGGTGAGGCGTCTGATTTATGCGCTATGACTCCATAGAGTGGTTGGATAAATCACTGGCAGCCATGTTCTTATTGAGTTATGAAGCCTCTCTACACACGGAATAATTGCGGCGGCTGTGTCACTACTCGTCTCGTGCGTTTCCCAAAGAATGCCCGGGCGAGCGAGGCAAGTGCCAACCGATATTGTAGAGCAGATTGAGTTTATGACTTATTATTTTCCGTGACTGTGTTTTATGCAGCCACTGTTGTTAAACCACAAGGAGCATGTGTCAAGTTACAGCAGAACTGTCTCTACCAAGTTTTATTGAAACTTTACCTAAAAGGATTTCAGCCTATTGCATGGCTGTGTGGAACGCGAAACAGTGTCATCGCTGCAGCTGGTGACTACCTGTCGCCCGTAGGCAGTAACGAGATTAACTGTCCCTCAGCTGTTTCCGTCCGATCATCTCATATGGAGGGCTATGTCGAGCCAAATCACCCCATTCCTGCTCGGGATGTTCCCGAATCTGAATCCAGGCATATCCTTGTTACTTCTCATCCAGCGCAGCCACTTAACCATTCAAAGGCAGATGCTTTCTTCAAATGAAGCACTTCAAAGCCAATGAGGATGCCGGGCCGCATGCTGACATTTATATCAAAGGAAACTTCACACATTCCGCTCCTTCATTAATTGCTGCATGCACAAAGACCACGTGCGTGCTAAGTAGGGAACGCGCCGCACGCCCATCGCTTTCATGTTCAAACACACACATACACACACACACACATACACACACACACACACATCTCAACAATGCTGACAGGCTGAGGGGGGCACATCAGGTCACCTCACCTGAGCTTCAACTTCTGGTGAGAAGCAGAAACACACACGGCCGACATTTTCTTCTTCTTTTTTTTTTCCTGACGGAGGGAAAGAAGAAAATCCCGACAAAACAAACGGAAATAAGCCGCTCTGCCAGCCACCGCCGGCACACAGAGTAATACCTCGGAAAATGATTCCGATATTAAAAAATAACGGCACCATTGCGTTTGGAAACAGCCTATGAATTTGAATCATTTCTCCATTCCGGGACGCAAATGACTTCAGATCAATATTTAAGAGGGGAAATGGATATGAATGAAACCCCCCCTGCATGCAATCAGGAGGCCAAGAGAGAAGCCAGGCTCTTTGGTGGCTGTGATTGAAGCTCGCAGTGCACACACTCACACACACTCACACACTCTCACACACACTCAAGTCTCACAGGACAAGTCCCCCCCTTCCACAAGTGCAGCAAATCTCACCACAAAAAAAAAGCAAAGATGGGTAAAGGACAACACTTTAGACTGAGACTTTTGTCTGAGATGCACATCACACGCTGAAGAGGGTGCAAAGATCCAGCCTTACAAGCAAACCTTACTAAGTTAAAAAAAAAGCAATTATTAATAAAGCAAAGCATGCTAAAACAAATTATATTAAATAAATACTCACTGTAAGTACAGAAAAATGACTGGCAGAAATGTCAATCATTTAGCTTGAATGGGTGTTGTATTGTAGCGGGTGTGGTGCTGTGGCAATGGCAGGAGCAAATTAACCCTTTAGTAATTAAAACTGGTCATGGGCTTAGCTTGTGGTCTGTCATTCACAAGAAAGGTTAAGGGTTGAAAACCAAGGAAGCTTTCAGGAGAAAAAAGCAATGATTTGTTCTAGTGGAAGAAACACACAGTGAAGTAGGTGATTAGCAGGATTTCTATGTAAGATTTTGACAACACGTGCATAGTGATAATATAATATGTAAATGTGTCCCAGAAATGTGCATGGGCAAAAATAAGAAAAGAAAATCTTTTTGTGGGGATGTTTGAGTGTGTTAAGTGATTATGATGACCATGATGGTTCTCATCAGCTGAAAACATCACAAGACCTTTTTCTCACAAAGTTTTCCTGTCAGAGAGTGTGTTCTATCTGCCTAACACAGGGATTTGCCTTTTGAAGAAAACACAAGACAGCCTTCAAACATCATTTGGGTCTTTATTGCAGCCATGGTAATAGGATGCTTATAATTACTCAACTACCTCTTTTCAGTTACGTTGTATAAAGCTTATGAACGTGTTATAAACATCAGAAATCTCTCATAGGGAGTTGCTTAAAAAGTGGAATAAAGTAAAAAAAACTTCAATCATGACATGCAGTTATGCACAGCTGGGAAAATACCAGACACGGCAAAAACAAATTAAAAAAACAACAATTTTACGGTGACTTTTTAAGCGAACATTAGCCAAGCTCTATTTTTGGAGGAGCTGTCATCTCCAAAATGACAGCCCTTCAAAGCAGGCAGACCCTTCCATTATCTGAAACAATGTCTTTTGGAAAGGTCTTCTGGGCTATTACTTTACGCAATGAGAGGCAGAGTGGAGGGAGCTTGAGAAGTTTGTCGATCATTCCAAAACCCTTTTTGAGGGTTTTTTCTTGACCACTTGATTTCCCGCGACCACAATAATATCCTCTTGTCGGATGCACGGACGTTTTTTTTTTTCATTCTCATTTTTTTCACCGCAAGTGTCCATGAAAGGGATATCATAAAAGTCTGAAATATCATTCGCAAGGAACTGGATCTCTGCTACTTCTTTGTCCTGCCAATTAGGAATTCTATCCATACCACTAAAGAATGGGGCCAGGCCCCACATGGACACATAATAGCAGTGAAGTGTCATCATTGTACAGGTCTCTACATTATTCCCCTTTAAGTTATTAAAATACGCCCACAATGTCGGAAAAAACACCTGTTCTGCATGGACACATATGTACCCACAACTAACCTTGATGTGTCATTCAGTGTGTGATGAAGCGTAGAGGCTACCATGGAAACTCTTAGAGACAGGAGAGCCTTGCCTACTTGTGAAACATGAAACATGACAAATCTATATGTCTTATAGCAAAATTATCTTAGCTGGCTGAGATCATTATCAGTGAAGTGAAATAATCAAATGTATGCAGTTAGACAGTTAGATCCAGTTAGATCTGTTCAAACTGTTTATTCATTTCTGATGGCATTCCATGAGTGGGGAGGCATTCCATGAGTGGGGATATCCTGGTACAACCTCACTCGGACACTACACCCCTACTATACTAATCACTCTGTTTGATAGACTTAGAATAGAATAGAATAGAAATAGAATTGTAGGACGTCGACATTCTATTCATTCAAAGCAAGAGAGCAGACTTGCAGGTAGCAATTTTATAAAGTTGCATTGGACAGCTATCGAGTGAGGAAAAGGAACAAATGGAATGAGGGGAATGTACAAATGAACATTTAATGTGAAGACAGGTGACTGTACACATTAATGTGCGCAAATAGCCTCTCCCACTCAACTTGGCTGTAGAGCGACAGTCTTCATTGCGAGGACCTGCCATTCACCGCAAACAGAGACGGTGTCTGCAAAGATTCCTTCATGCCACATAAACAACACATTCCAAAGCACACAATGTGGCTCGGCTTACCAGGCTAGTTTGGCCTTGTGCAGTGAAAGGTTTAGCTTGAAGTCTAAATTTCTCACATGAACCTTAAGCGCATAACACTCAGAGGTGTTACTGTCACATTCACACTCTAGAGCAATCAAAGCATACACATACACACATACACTCACACATAAGTCACATTGAACTCAAAATAAAAGCAATTCACGATAAAAAGGATAGCAGAGTTTTGCTGTTCGAAAGAACCCACCCGGCCCCCTCTCCCACACCTGTATAAGCCCTCTCCACAGGTGTGACAGCAGAGGTGGAAAATGGCCCTGTCATCTCTCCTCCGTTCTTCTAATTGTTCTCTCAGCTACCAGGTGTGTTTCCTGCTGTGCCCTAAATTACCTCCGACACCTGCACCACCGACCACATCCAGACCACAACCAGCCAGCACTGAATTACCCCCCAGGCCTCCCGGAGACAGGTCTGAGACCAGCAGCGTTTCTTAACGCTCAGGATCCGTGCCATGCACACAGAAGGCAAACTAAATTACACTGATGCCTACACAGATGCTATGCACGCATCTCTAGCTTCTACTCAGCCACCCACGTACACACACACACACACAGGCACACACACACACACACACACACACACACACACACACAGACACTCACACAGGCACACACACACACTCACACAGGCACACACGGCGCGGCTGGGAATCACAAAGGACCTCATGATTGGATCTTAAGAATCTTCCGACATTTCAAAAGATAATATTTGGACACTGTGATTCTGTGGTATATATTGGAATTTCTGTTTTAAAACTTGCAAAAACAGTACCTTCCAAAACTGGCTAGCAATGTAATGAAACTTGTCGTTAAACTGAGGCACACACATACATACACACACACACACACACACACACACACACACACACACACACGCACACACACAAAGGGACTGCATTAACACACTGTAATACTATCTGACGGCTCCTAAGAGGACTGATCTGGATGTTAAGTATGGGATACATACACTCTCATGAAACTGTGGCTGCAATGCACCGCAGAGTGATCCACAATGGCCGCCGAACCTAGCCAAGGCTCAGGCCAGCACCATCTAATCATCTAATTGGTGTAATGATAAAATCATCATCAGGTATTGATGAAATATTTAACAAAATTAGTCATAAATGTCCTCCATTTTAGAGAGGTAGTATGTGTAGTGAAGGGAGAGCGTGGTCACCCCACCCAGACTCGAACCCCGGTCTACAGGGTGCCAAACATGCGCTCTGACCGCCACACCAAAGAGCCAGGCTCGATGGCATGGCAGCCAGAGCACATACTCATCTGTAGGGACGATCACATCGTCACAGTATGGAGATGCTGAGGACTGGATGAATGTCCATTCGACTCTTTTCTATTTGTGTTTCTATGTGAGTGTGCACGTGAGGATTCTACTCTTTTCTATTTGTTTCTATGTGAGTGTGCACGTGAGGATTCTACTCTTTTCTATTTGTGTTTCTATGTGAGTGTGCACGTGAGGATTCTACTCTTTTCTATTTGTGTTTCTATGTGTGTGCCAGTGAGGATTCTGCTTGGGCACAGGTGCTCTGCCTTAAAACCAATTTCCCCCATCGTCACTGTGATATTTTCAGGCTCTTTCTTGAGTGTTGGTCTTTGTCTTTACACATCTGGGTTTCTCTCTCTCTCTCTCTGTGTGTGTGTGTGATAGGGAGGGTGGTGGTTTGTGCTGAGTAAAGGAGCTCCATGTTGTTTTCTGCCTGGGGAGACACTTCTTTAACAGAAGGGGGGGCACTTGACACCATTGCTGGGGAAACCAAACAAGATTGGGCTGCAAGAGTCAAGAATGACTTGTCTGGTGGGAGTGTACAGAAAGACAAAGACATACACATCAAAACATCCTCATAAATCCCTCTGCATCCACTCTTACTGATGCATAACATGTACAGCCAACCAGAAACATACACTCATAGTATATCTACATATCTCAACAGCACTTTTTGCAGCTTATATAGGCTAATTTGAGTGAATGCTCAGACTTACAAATACGCACATACACTCACTCCCTCACAAACAAACATACACAGTGACTCTCTCTGTCTCTCCCTCCCTCTCCCTCTCCCTCTCTCTCTCTCTCTCTCTCTCTCTCTCCATCTTCACTGACCCATCATCAGCAGTGCTCTCAGCAGCGGCTTGTCTGGTCTGGTGTGGCCTGAGCTCAGCATGGTTGACTGGTCTGGTCTGATGGCGTAGTGTAGTGTGGTATGGGCTCAAATGGTCACATACACTACCGTTCAAAAGTTTAGAATCACAGAAATGCCGGTGTTTTTGAAAGAAAATTCAACTGTTTTCTATTCAAATAACCTAAAATTAAGTGTATTAATTAATTAAAAGTAAACGGCTCATTTTCTACACCATCAAGTGCAGTGCTTCTAATTGTTCACTGAACATCACATTAACCGCATTCACAAATTTAATTGGATTGGATAATTGGAGTTTCAACAGATTTGTTTATAATCTGAACATCTGAAAGTCCAAGGGGACCATCCAAATAAAGTGTAACCGCTAATCCTAAATTGTTCCTAAATGTTTAAAAGGCTTCTAATCATCATTTATCATTTATCATTAGAAAACCTTTTGTAATAAGTTTGTGTGCGCTGTTTAAGGAAACAATACAACTTTCTTTGGGCTTCTTGAGTATCTGGAGCATCTGGCCTTGTGGGATTGATTATTGTCTAAAAATGGTCAAAAATAAATAGCATTGTTCGGAAACACATCAGTCTAGTATTGTGCTATGCAATTAAGGCTATTCAGGGCAAGAAATTGGCAAGAAATTGAGGATATCTTCCAAACATGTGCACCACCTCCTCCACAGTGTGCACCAGCTTTAACAAGGATACAAAGAGAAGAGAAAGGCCCTGGTGCATAACTACAGGTGGAGGAGAGAGAGGCCCCAGTGCATAACTGCAGGTGGAGGAGAGAGAGGCCCCAGTGCATAACTGCAGGTGGAGGAGAGAGGCCCCAGTGCATAACTGCAGGTGGAGGAGAGAGAGAGGCCCCAGTGCATAACTGCAGGTGGAGGAGAGAGAGAGGCCCCAGTGCATAACTGCAGGTGGAGGAGAGAGAGGCCCCAGTGCATAACTGCAGGTGGAGGAGAGAGAGAGGCCCCAGTGCATAACTGCAGGTGGAGCAGAACATCAGAATTTCCAGTTTGTGAACAAGATGCCTCACATGTCGTCAGCTGGCAGTCTTACTAAATGAAATGAAATATCAGTCTCATAATCAGCAGTGAAAATGGGAGGTGTGTGTGTGTGTGTGTGTGTGTGTGTGTGTGTGTGTGTGTGTGTGTGTGTGTGTGTGTGTGTGTGTCTGAGATGGGCTTATGTAAGGAACAGAGTGTGTGTGTGTGTGTGTGTGTGTGTATGTGTGTGTGTGTGTGTGTGTGTGTGTGTGTGTGTGTGTGTGTCTGAGACGGGCTTGTGTAAGGAGTAGACTCAAATGGGCAGAAGGAAACGGATACTGAGTGGAAGATGATTAAACATATTTTACAGACAGACAGGCAAGTTTTAGTTGAGGTGTTTGGATCACAGAGAGGAAACTTTGTGAGGTACAGAACAAATTAATATGAATAATGAAGCAGAAATCATTATTTCTAACTTTGAAAATGCCTTGACTATATTTACGATACATTTAGATTATGTGATGGATAAAAATATGGGTTTTCATGGAAAATGTGTCAATTGCTAAATGATTCCAAATGTTTGACCTGTAGAGTATGTACACATGCACACACACGCACGTTCACACACAAATACACACTCTCTCTGCGCTGATAGATCCAGCAGCCAGTCTTGGCTGGTCCGCCATGTGGGGTGGGCTCAACCTGGACAACGCTGAAACTCACTCACTATGTACACATCCATTGACACACACACACACTGTCTCTCTTTCAGCCTCTCTCTGACTAGCCCTGATACTCAGCAGCAGGTCTTGGCCAGACTTTGTGTGTGTCTCTGTGTTGTGTGTATGTGTGTGTGTGTGTGTGTGTGTGTGTGTTGTGTGTATGTATGTGTGTGTGTGTGTGTGTGTGTGTGTGTGTGTGTGTGTGTGTGTGTTGTGTGTATGTACGTGTGTGTGTGTGTGTGTGTGTGTGTGTGTGTGTGTTGTGTGTTGTGTGTTGTGTGGTGTGTGTGTGTGTGTGTGTGTGTGTATGTGTGTGTGTATGTGTGTCTGTGTTGTGTGTGTTTGTGTGTGTGCGTGTGTGTGTGTGTGTGGGGGGAGCTCAGTGGGGCCGCCCCCTGCCTCCTCTGGGCAACTCTAATTGCTGACAGAGATGATGGAGTGCCGCATGACGCTGATGAGCTGCGCTGGAGTCAAAGCACAGCCAAACTCACACGCTGCCATCCCTCACACACACACACACACACACACACACACACACACACACACACACACACACACACACACACACACACACACACACACACACACCATCACTGCTGGTCCTCGTTCAGCAGCCAGGCTGAACTGCTGCCATTAACTCTGTAAGGAGATAGCTCTTTAAGACACAGCATAGGCCTGGACAATGAGGTGGATGTTTACATTTCGATCCAAAGGGATTTACTGTAGATCTATAAGTGTTTCTTTTTGTGGTCCATGTGTATCAAAAAATGGAAACACACACACACACGCACTCACATGCACGCGCGCACACACGCGCATACACACACACACACTGAGTTTCTGTTTTTACCTGCAATGCATCATCATTCAACTGTCAACCATATACAGTATTGAATCATTAGATAGGAACCTAAAAGAAGCCTTTTAATGACCCAGCATTTGTGGTTGGACGAAGAGACCAGTTACAAAATGTTTCCCTACCCCAACTAATCAGACCTCATAAGCTTATAGTGGGCTAAAGCTGTGCAGTATGTCGTACTGTGAGTTAGAATGATACGTGAAAATGGAGCATTAAAACTGAACAGAAGCCTTAATGTTTACTTTTTAATGTTCTTTCAACAGACAGATTGGGAAAATAAAAAAATGTTGCCTCGGGTTATCATATGTCAGAAAAATCACTGGGAACATTTGTGAGCTAAAACGGTTCAGCAAGTTTAGGTCAACCAGAAAATCTAATTAAATCGAATAAATATGTCCATCGTTTACACACACAAATGGGCCGGCTAAAAAGAAACAGCCCTTCTTGAGCACAATTCCTTGACAGAGTCCCTTTTCTGTCCCCTTGCTCTGCAACACTGTTGTAGCATTTGAAAATCAATACTCCACTTACGCAATCACTTGAAGCGCTGTCCTAACACAATCTCAGTTGTTGCAGTATTGGGTTTGACGGGGCCGAGTCCCACTGACATTTAAGTGAATACACCCCTGTCATGCTATTACTTCTGGACTAATCGAATGGCTCAGAGAATCTGTCGTAATCTCTGGAAAATGATGTTAGCCTCACGACTACAGGTTAGTTACTGCTTACTGCTGCTGGCTCTGCCACTCAAGAATGGTCTAGTGTTAATATTTTATACTTGTATGTGACATTTCCTTAATGAAACATTAATCAGGGCGTTGAAAAAAAACACAGACTAACACCTTGTTCAACAACTCACAATTGGGTCTTGGCACGAAATATATTACTCAAGTACAGCGGTCATTACTTTGTTAATGACACCATGTTAATAATTAATCATGATATGCAAATAGTGGGCGCCACACATTGGAGTCATTTTAAAAAAGCTTTCTAATCTAAAGTGCTTACTGTTAATGTATCCTTGCCCATATATTATTTATAAGCGAGGGAGTGAATGAATATGTAGGCAGCGTGACTTGGGACAACCAGAGTCCCTCCGAGGCCTCCATGAATGGCAGTGTAACAGTTCCCTGAAACTCCGAGCCGAGTGTCCGACATGAACGAAAAGAACTGTATGGAAATGACGGGTCCAGCCAAGGACAAAGGCGGCGGAAGGTCAGTGACTAAGTGTGCTTAAGCTCTGTGAAAGAGCCGCTCAGATGATGGGCTAATCCATCCATGGGTTCCATGGGAACTATTTCCAAGAAGGCGATATTGCCAAAATGGAGGGTAATGGAATAGGAGGAGACGTGGAATTGAAAGGCAGAGGGAGGATATTTCAACACAGGGGGGTTCAGGAAAGGAAGTGTCCATATATGACTTGGAGACAGGCCATAGAGTAGAACAGAACAAATGGAGGACAGCCCTATTCCGGAGTATTCCGGATTTGGAGTATGCGTGTGTGTCTTTATCTATTCCTGGATGGTCGTGAGCCAGAGGAAAGAATATGGATGGAAATCCTCAAAAGGCAAATCGTTGTCTGAAAGCACTCAGTTCAGACATAGGTGAACTTAGAAGGAAACCCCAGCACATACAATTACCCTAAAGTAGACTCTGAAGACGATCTTTGCCAAGAGGCTCGAGTAACTAGAGCGGTTTCATGGTCAATTCCACATGTCCTAAAGCAGAGAACGAGGAAACGGACAAAAATACCATCTGTGCAAGTACAGAGGAAAACACAAGGGCTGTGCTGTCAAGTCAAAACTACAAGGTTTGTCTCGGTGCTGTGGGCATATAAAAAAGTAACATCTTTCCTTGTTTCCTTGTCGGTTTGAAGAGAAAAGTGTTTTTATCGCTTTTAGAATTCCCTCGAAGCCTCAGCAGCCCTGGTGCTGCACAGAGGTCGTAGGAGCTGATGAAATCTGACGCCGAAGATCACACATCCTGCCTGGCCCCCTCCGGGCAGGATGTGACGCCTGTGTGAGTGAGAATATCACCACACAGAGGAACTCTGTCTGATGCCTGCCATGTATGGACAAGGTTCCAGAGAAACCCAAGATATAAAAAAACACTTCCAAACACCACTATAGTGGGGAATTGAATTAGTAAATTTTTCTGTTATGTGTCCAATCCATTTGTCAGTGACGCCACTGATCTGAGACCTGTAACTAGGCCTAAGTCCACCCAAATGCCTAAATATTGAAGACTGTTGAAAGTCACTCGAAAAAGACACTTCGGCTCCCATAACCCTTGCTCTAAGCTGATGTATACTGAGAGAAATAGCATGCTCCTGTCATCTCTCTAGTAGTGAAGCATGTCCACACATCTACAGACTCCTAAATGTGTTTCTGCTGGCAGGGAGCTGAAGATGACACAGAGAAAGGATAGAGCCCTGCAAGTTCATTACTATTTCACAGCAGCCCATCGAGACGCATGAGGAGAAGAATCAGATGGAGTGGAGGGCTTTGTTTCCGTTTGCGAGCGTTCCCAACTCCAGCGTTCTGTTCAGGATTCAGCAGTGCCCACGCGGCTGCACTGGGTGGACTTGACAGCTGAGAGGTGAAAGAGTACAACATCGACATTTTCCTGTGGTGCATCTACATGAGTGTGTTCATGTGTGTGTGTGTGTGTATTTGCGTGTGTGTGAGTGTGTGTGTGTGTGTGTGTGTGTGTGTGCGTGTGTGTGTGTGTGTGTGTGTGTGTGTGTGTGTGTTTGTGTGCACATGTGCGTGTGGGCATGCATCCTAAAGTGTATTTATAATTGAGTGAATTCCATCCTAGCCTCTCTCCAGCTGTGGGTGCTATGGAGAACACATGTAATAGTAGTTAATAGGGATGCACCCGAATGCAAATATGTTATTAAGGAAAGCACTGATAATCCGATGTGAACAGATATTTTTTTCTACTCGAAATTGCACAATATTATTCCAAAAAAAAAAAAACAGCTCCATGACTGACATTTCTGTGCATCAACCACTATGTTTCTTCAAATCAATTCATATCACTGTGGATGGCCACAAGATGAAAATGTCCATAGTTTTTGCAGCATCTGACAGCTAACACCCTACCAAGTATTTCATGGTTATTTAAACAAACAAGTTCAAGTAACAGCCATGCCCGTAACCAGCTATGGGGTAACTGAGGTCCGGATCTCGGCCATTTAGTTAGATCTAAAAAATAAAATCTGAAACTTAATTCAACTGGATAAAAACATCAGCGGTTCAGAACTTCTCCTCCGAGACAAGTGCATGCCTTATTCAGTTCAGACTTGATATTTAGCGTCTGCTGTGTGTGAGAGTTGTGAGGGAGGGCACGCATCCTTGCCTTGCATCATCAGACACATGCTGGCAGCAGTTGGTGACTTGTGTGTGAACTGGTGGCAAACAAATTGGTGAGACAAAGCAATGACCATTATGCCATTATCTGTAAGAAATGTTAAAAACAGTAACCTGGTACAGCATCTGCAGTAAAGGCAATTGTATAAAACATATTAAATATGCATATTCTTGCCATGATGAAGGCTAGGTTATTTCTCTCATATTAGTAGGCTACATAACGTTTCCCCGCAGCACAGCTGATTAAAAAAAACAGCTGATGTAGGTGATTAATAGTATATCAATATCAATAATAGTAGGCCTACATAACATTTAAAAGTGAAATTTTATATAAATGTATAATGACATTAATATAAGTATATAATGACATTAGCTTGCTTGTAATGGAGTAACTTTCAAGCATTTTTCATTTCTATTTAATATAGCAAGCTAAAATAAACTAAACTAGCTTAATTATCATGCTTCAGTAGCCTATCAGCTGCTTTATTGTAGACCTATGCATTTTAATGATAGTTAATTATTTTAAATTCATAATACAGGTTGTCCAGTTCAATCCCGTTCAAATGATCGCTTCTCATAAATAGCACCAGTTGAAAGTGACTGGTTAGTGTCCCCCAGCTAGTTTAGGGGTGTCTGTGGGGTTCAACTGAACACATCAAGAAACATAAACGCTGCAATATTGGAATTGAAGATTATTCTCTTCAACTGAATGATATTTTTCTACATATCTTTACTGCAAATCATTTATTTTTCCAATGCAAAACTGAATCTTCAGATGTATATATTTATATTTTTTCAGTTTCTGATTGTTCAATGACCCCCTTTTAAAAGGGGGGGGGGGGGTCTGACAGTGCGAGGAAGTGGTAATATATTTCCTAATTAATTATATGTCAATATTAAATCAATACAAGATTAGAAAATACATTTGCCTGATTGAACATGACTTCCGGTACAAACCACGCCCACTCTTGGTCTTCTATCCAAATACATAATAAGAGACAGATCATTTTGTTGGTTGAACAGATATAGATACAGATAATGACATCCCTGTGCACCTCTAGAAGTTAACAGGAACCATGACAGGTGAAAAAGATCAAGAGATCAAGAAACATGCCATCAAGAGCAGCAGCAGAGATGGAAACAGCGGTAGAGAGAGAGAGTGATAGAGAGAGAGAGGGATAGGTAGAGAGAGAGAGAGCTGTAAAGAGAGAGGTAGAGAGAGAGAGAGTGGTAGAGAGAGGGAAAGGTAGAGAGAGAGAGCTGTAGAGAGAGGGGTAGATAGAGAGAGGGGTAGAGAGAGAGAGGGAGAGAGAGAGAGAGGGATAGAGAGAGAGAGGGGTAGAGAGAGAGGTAGAGAGAGAGGTATGAAGAGAGAGAGGGGTAGAGGTAGAGAGAGAGGTAGAGAGAGAGATACAGAGAAAGAGAGGTAGATAGAGAGAAAGAGAGGTAGAGAGAGCGACAGAGAGAGAGAGATAGCTATAGAGAGAGAGATAGCTATAGAGAGAGAGAGAGAGAGAGAGGTATGGTAGCAGGGGAATGCAGTACCAACAAAACAAGCTCAAAAACAGAAACAAACAGTAAACAGTAAACAGAGGCTGAATATCTGTGTGATCTTTAATTGGAATCGATTCTCCCCGGCTGATGAAAGTTTCAGCGGTCCAGGGATCCATTCTGTTCTGCTACTCTCTTCCTCAGTGCCTGAACCAGCTGGTCAGTGTGTGGAATGGTGTGTGTGTGTGTGTGTGTGTGTCTGTGTGTATGTGTGTGTGTGAGGAGTGGCGTGTGTGGAATGGCATGTGTGTGTGTGTGTGTGTGTGTATGTGTGTGTGTGTGTGTGTGTGTGTGTGTGTGAGGAGTGGTGTGCGTGGAATGGCATGCGTGTGTGTGTGTACGTCTCTCTCTGTGTGTTTGGAATGGAATGTGTGTGTGTGTGTGTGTGTGTACGTCTCTCTCTACAGCTCTCTGTGTTTGGAATGGAATGCGTGTGTGTGTGTGTGGGGGAGGGGGGGGGGGTGGCAAGCGTGTGTGTGTGGAGTGGCATGTGTGTGGAGTGAAATTTGTGTGTGTGTGTGTGTGTGTGTGTGTGTGTGTGTGTGTGTGTGTGTGTGGGTGGGTGTGGTGTGGTGAGGAGGGGGATATGAACCAGCGCTGTGAGTTTTAATATTTCTCCACACTGATTTATTTACCCACCTTATGGCATCACTGGCAGGGTGAGATGCCCTGGCTCTCCTGGAGGAGAAGTGATGGCCTCCTATCAGAGCCCCAGAAGCTCAACACTGAGAGTGGAGAGCAGAGAGTGGCACATGAATTCAAGGCTAAAGTAAGAAGAAGAGGAATGGTTTGAAAACTAAGTCCACATTTAGTTTTTATGGGGCTGTGAATAATCGGAAATGATCGTTCTCCCGATCATTGGAAACACAGCTAGGCTAGGCAAGGCTAGCCCCCCTGGTTTCGGTAAGCAGTCATATGTGGTTATGTGCTGGCCCTCAAAGACTTGTGTTTTAGATGAAGAGCTGAAAGTGTTGTAGGTGGTCTAACCATAGACTACATTACCCAGAGGTCCCTTATCACCTTCCATTCCTTATCTACCTTTCATTGACTCTTTATTGGCCGCAACCAAGGTCATAAAACTGGTGACGCGTTTTTGCCCTTTATCACAGCGGCAAACCCAAAACTCGTTCTCTCTCGTTTGGATTCGCTGCAGTGAAGTCCATCTATCTTATAGAGATACCCTCCCTACAGATTAACCTTCACCAGGACAAAGGACGACACGACGACTCATAGCTTATAGGACTTCTGATCAAAGTTCTAATCTATTTGAAATCGCTAGTTAAAAACCTGAGTATATCGATATAACACACTGCAGCCCCGCAGTTAATTGAATAGGAGAAGGCGACCGGATCCCTCCTCCCTGCTATTCAAGTCGACGGAAAGAATTCTTCATCCCCCTTCACGACTCATCCCGACCCTCACCAGGCCGTACCAGAGTCCAGTCGACGGACTGATTAAGAAGGAAGAAACCCCGGCATTTCCACGCGCCTGCGTTCCACGCTGCTCCAAGGAAACCCGCAGAAAACATCTTGGTCGCCACGCAAGAGCGATCGAAGTAAGGCTGATATCTGGGCAGAATTTAGTTTTACATGTATGTTTTAATCTGTGTGATAAGCTTTGTTATTTTATTTCGTTTAAGATCTAAATGCAAACTGTAATTTCACAAGCTACCCGGTCTTTGACCGTTAATAATCTTGCTTAGTTCTTTTGCTAGTTAATTAGATAGGACTGTGCATGCACTATCTCTCTATCTCTTTCTCTCTCTCTCTAACTCCCCTTTTGCATCACCACACGAACATATACACGCACACATTGCAATCTCAGTGTTGTCGAAGATCGTAGTATTTGAATTAAGGCCTAACCAGGATTTGTCCTTAAGGCAAAATCCTTTGTTCTAGGCATTCCATACTCGTGTACCTCCCCCCAACTAAAGTTGCGCCTAAGCAAACTAAAGTTTCCTGTCCCGGACCGCAGCCGCATCCGGTGACTATTCTGAGACACGATTGACTTCGCGCACATAGCATCCCTCACCTGTGCGCTTGCGCACAGCCTTCCTCTCACTCCCCCATCTCTCCATTGAGCGCGCGACCGCGTTTATTCGCAACTGCGCATCCCCACACACGCACCCGCTCACACACGCACGCATCCGCTCACACACACACACACACAGACAGAGACGAGGAAGCAAACGCACCCTCCTCTGCCTTGCTGAAACAGAGTACCTCATTTCACAACTCCACTTTGTGCCTTGCTCGTTTTGTTACTCCAGTGTATTGTGATTATACCTGATTTTATATTACTGTTAATCACCGTTTATTACTTTTAATAAATTGTTTATATTATACTTAAACAATTGTCTTGCCTGTTATTGTTCCAATATTACACTGAAAGCCATTTTCCGCCAATCAAGTACTTCAAATGCCTTCACTTTTCTAGTTGTTTCATAAAGTGTTATAGACTGTGTAGTGATATTGTAGTACTTTAGTATTGTGATACCATACATAGATTGTAGCATAGTGATACAACTAGAACTTTCCATTGTTTAGTAATTTAATTATAAAATATTAAATACTAAATTTAATGATTATTAAATTTTATGAGACTGATTTAATTAACTTAATGTAATAACCCCGGTTTCACCTACATAATTTGGTGCCCCGTGTGAGGATTGGTATTGTTGGCTTCAGTGGTATTGTGGCAATAACAGATAAGAATCCAACCCCCTGAGTAACTCCAGGACCCTACCAGGTCCATTGAAACTGCCAAGGCGTAAATCAAATGTGGTTTTGAGTAATAACAGTGTCGTGATACTAACTGTTGTAATAACATACTAATTATCTTAACAGTCCCCGTTCTACACGGTAAGTTAATTAGTGGGAGTCCATACTTGTAGTACCAGCAACCACTGGAGACACAAGTACCATTTGTTACCATAGCAACCTGCACTGTCAGTTGTATTTGTTGTAACCAGAGAGAAACTAGTAATCATTGTAACTATAAAATAACACGGTAGCTATAGCGTTGGTGTAAGTCACAGGTCAGAGGCCCTCACCTGTGCACCTCCCTGGTGTTATCAGACATAACACTGTTGTAGTTTTGCGTTGTGACTACCTGCACTAGCTTGCATTGAAAGGGTGATTAGGCATCAGTGACCACGTCATTAGCTTGCCAGGCGGAGTTCCGTGCCCACACTAGGCAGACAGGATGAGCCA
Organism: Clupea harengus; assembly: GCF_900700415.2. Taxonomy (NCBI): domain Eukaryota; kingdom Metazoa; phylum Chordata; class Actinopteri; order Clupeiformes; family Clupeidae; genus Clupea; species Clupea harengus. The sequence continues at coordinate 8,040,467 of NC_045171.1, forward strand.
GCAAACCCCACACGCATCAGGAGCTGAAGCTCCTGAGGGCTCCGACCAACTCTTTGAATTGGTTGCGGACCTCCTCAAAATCTCCGCTGGAGAGAGGAGGACTTATAGAGACATGGGCCTAGAATTGTGTCAGGCTAAGATTAACGAGATAGTCAATCATGTCCGCGACCCCATAGGGGAGCCTTAATCACGCACGACGTGATAGGCAGACTGTTCCTGCTCCAGAACCAGATGTACGGACGGACACAGAAACTTTCCTCATGGAGAACCAGGCACTGAGTTCTAGTCGTGACCGACTAGATGCAGTCAACCAGAAACTGCATGAGGAGCTCGGGCTCCACAACCAGGCACTGGCCGAATGCTCAGGCAGACTCCAGGAAAGCGAGAGGGCCCACAGAGAAGCTGTGGAGAACCAGGCCATGAAGGCAGCCCAAGAGACGCGCGCCACGGCCCTAGGGGGGGCGAGAGCATCCCCCCGAGAGACAGAGGTAGAATCAGGGTCAGCAGCTAGGAGAGGAGGAGCGTCAGACTCTGACGCGTCCTATTACAGCGCCTCGCGCAAAGCAATCCTCTCCGCTAAACTAGGCGCCCTGCTGTAACCTCCTCTCACCCTTCAAGTGGCGACAGTTCACGCCCACCAACACCTGTAGGACCCCTAAGGCCACAGGCTGTTAAGAAGGAAAAGGAGAGAGGGAAAAATCACAAAGAAGTGAAGTTTACGCACCGTAAACCCCCCTCCTCATCCCCATCCTCATCCTCATCCTCGTCCTCGGATGACTCTGATGAGGGTAGCTTCTCCTCAGGGAGATACTCCTCGGATAGCTCAGGCAGTGACCGCTCCAGGAAGTCGAGGAGGTCAAGGAAGTCACGGAGAGAGAGGTCCCCAGGTCCCCGCATGCGTCAGCTCGACTCCCTCGCCAAGGACATTGAGCGTTTTGACCCAAAGAGCGGTAATTCTAACATAGAGGATTACCTTAGAGAGATCAAACACTCTCTAGGCGACCTACCTCATGCCACATCCCGCGAAAAGCTGAAATTACTCTGGAAAACAACCAGCAGAACAGTTCACGCTTTTATCGAGACGCAGGCCTCTCGTACCCGCAACAAGTATCCAGGCTGTGCAAGGTTTTGCGGGAGGAGTACTCCTCCTACACTGATGAGACCTTAGCCACCATCAGTGCCATTCAAATTAAGCAAAGAAGAACAGAACCCCCACGCGAATACTACACGCGTTTAAGACACGCGTACTTCCAAGGCAGTAGCGCCCCAGGCCTGGAAGACAATAAGGGTTTCAGGTCACTGTTCATCCACAACCTCCACCCATGTGTGCGCACCCATGTTGCCCTAACTTTCCAGCAGGGTAAACCACAATGCGGGAAATTAGGAAAAAGGGCACAAATGACATGGGAGACTGTCGTGCGCCCGACAGACCAACCAGAGGAGGAGTCTAGAGTGCTCAGCATTCAACCCACAGCGGGCGACCCTCTAGAGTTGGAGGAGTGTGAAGTGCCATCAGAGTGGCCAACCCAAAAGGGTCCCACTCAAAACCGCTTTCCCCAAAACCAGCAGCAGGGTGGGGAAAAGAACTGGCAGAACCCCCGTTTCCAAAAGTTTAACGGGCAAACCCGAAATGACCTGAATGCACCGAGTGGCCAGCAGCAACGCCAGGAACAACCTTTCCAAGGCAAGGGCAACCACCAACAGGGCCGGTTTCCTCGTGATTCCAAACAAGGCCGTTTCCCTAAGAGGTCCAATGACCGGTCCAACAATGGACCCCAGCGTGGCCATAGGGATAGGGAGACAGATTCAGGACAATCTGAACCAGAGAGTCATATTTTGTCAGAAATTGATTCTCTGAAAGAGCTCCTGATCAAGATTCAAAAGCAGATGCCTGCTTACCTCACCTCCCTAGGAGGGGGGTATCCCACTCATCTGACTGAACAGTGATCCCTGCCCCCCCCCCACCAAGGGTTTACCTTGTTGGAAGGGGGGAAAAACCTAGAGAAGGCGTTGAACACCCACCGAGGACCTGAGCCCTCTGGTGGTGAGACCTAACACACATAGGGCGCCTCTCTTACAGGTTCTGTGTGTTGGCTCCTCCCATTGACTGCCGTCACGAGCAGCTCGCTTTCCAAACTCTGCCAATCTAGCAGGAGGCCAACAGGTTCAGTGTGACAGGATCGGTTCCCATAAGGAGCAGCTAGCCCTCCTGAGATCCATGTCCCTACCATGGCTGATATTCAACATTCAGATGTTGAAGCCAATGTGGATGTACTAGACCCAGAGAGGTCTCTTTTACTTCAACCACATGAGACACTGCAAAACGAACAAGTCTGCAGTGCCAACCCAGACACCAGAAAAGATATGGTTGTCTATGCCCTCGCTGTCCATCCAGATAGTTCAGCTTCATCGGAAGATGACATAGACTCCTCACCATGTGAGCCATATCCTGGGTTCGGAACTGAAATCCAGCGATAGCTGAAAAAGGCTGATGCCCTAACTGGATACTCAAAGAAAACAGCTCTGCGAGCTTTTCTACCCTTTGAGGCGTCTCTACGCCAAAGGGGGGTGGATAGACACTAACACTCTAACTCCACCCACTAACCATGCATGCCACGCTAACCCCATAGGCATTGCATACACGCTACACAAACAAATACAACACTACACGCAAAACTTGACACCATAATAAATATTCCAAACAGTTTTCAGCGCAAGGAATAGGCTTGTTAACCCTCAAAGCTAACACCCCTTCCTTCCTTTCCATGAATATTTTAAGTGTGTTTTAAGTTTGAGGTGTTGGAATGTTGTTTGAATGTTTGTTTCTATAACACAAGGTATAGAAATGCCATCTGCCCAGATGTTTAAAGCCTTTATGCTGCCCAGATATCAAGAGCCTGTTTACGAACTGTTTATGCCTCCAGGAATAAGAGACTCTGATGGACTATGGACTAACGGACTATGCACATTTCTGTTGCTCTCATGGACTATGAAGGAATCCCAGCCCTGAGACCAAAGGGGGGATGTAGGTGGCCTAACCATAGACTACATTACCCAGAGGTCCCTTATCACCTTCCATTCCTTATCTACCTTTCATTGACTCTTTATTGGCCGCAACCAAGGTCATAAAACTGGTGACGCGTTTTTGCCCTTTATCACAGCGGCAAACCCAAAACTCGTTCTCTCTCGTTTGGATTCGCTGCAGTGAATTCCATCCATCTTATAGAGACACCCTCCCTACAGATTAACCTTCACCAGGACAAAGGACGACACGACGACTCATAGCTTATAGGACTTCTGATCAAAGTTCTAATCTATTTGAAATCGCTAGTTAAAAACCTGAGTATATCGATATAACACACTGCAGCCCCGCAGTTAATTGAATAGGAAAAGGCGACCGGATCCCTCCTCCCTGCTATTCAAGTCGACGGAAAGAATTCTTCATCCCCTTCACGACTCATCCCGACCCTCACCAGGCCGTACCAGAGTCCAGTCGACGGACTGATTAAGAAGGAAGAAACCCCGGGCATTTCCACGCGCCTGCGTTCCACGCTGCTCCAAGGAAACCCGCAGAAAACATCTTGGTCGCCACGCAAGAGCGATCGAAGTAAGGCTGATATCTGGGCAGAATTTAGTTTTACATGTATGTTTTAATCTGTGTGATAAGCTTTGTTATTTTATTTCGTTTAAGATCTAAATGCAAACTGTAATTTCACAAGCTACCCGGTCTTTGACCGTTAATAATCTTGCTTAGTTCTTTTGCTAGTTAATTAGATAGGACTGTGCATGCACTATCTCTCTATCTCTTTCTCTCTCTCTCTAACTCCCTTTTGCATCACCACACGAACATATACACACACACATTGCAATCTCAGTGTTGTCGAAGATCGTAGTATTTGAATTAAGGCCCAACCAGGATTTGTCCTTAAGGCAAAATCCTTTGTTCTAGGCATTCCATACTCGTGTACCTCCCCCCAACTAAAGTTGCGCCTAAGCAAACTAAAGTTTCCTGTCCCGGACCCGCAGCCGCATCCGGTGACTATTCTGAGACACGATTGACTTCGCGCACAGAGCATCCCTCACCTGTGCGCTTGCGCATAGCCTTCCTCTCACTTCCCCATCTCTCCATTGAGCGCGCGACCGCGTTTATTCGCAACTGCGCATCCCACACACGCACCCGCTCACACACGCACGCATCCGCTCACACACACACACACACACACAGACAGAGACGAGGAAGCAAACGCACCCTCCTCTGCCTTGCTGAAACAGAGTACCTCATTTCACAACTCCACTTTGTGCCTTGCTCGTTTTGTTACTCCAGTGTATTGTGATTATACCTGATTTTATATTACTGTTAATCACCGTTTATTACTTTTAATAAATTGTTTATATTATACTTAAACAATTGTCTTGCCTTTTATTGTTCCAATATTACACTGAAAGCCATTTTCCGCCAATCAAGTACTTCAAATGCCTTCACTTTTCTAGTTGTTTCATAAAGTGTTATAGACTGTGTAGTGATATTGTAGTACTTTAGTATTGTGATACCATACATAGATTGTAGCATAGTGATACAACTAGAACTTTCCATTGTTTAGTAATTTAATTATAAAATATTAAATACTAAATTTAATGATTATTACATTTTATGAGACTGATTTAATTAACTTAATGTAATAACCCCGGTTTCACCTACAGTGTAGTCATCAGATAAGGGTGTCCAACATGTTGCCTGTGTCCAATGCTGAGGCTAAGACTGATAGTCATCAGATAAGGGTGGCCAACGTGTTGCCTGTGGCCAATGCTGACGCTAAGACTGAATGCTTCAGCTGTACACATGCAGAACATGTCTGTGCAATTAGCACCCGGATGTGTTCTGTCTGGAAGACATGGTGTTCTTTTCAGACCTAAACAATCGCTTGCATAATGAGAGGAACAAGCACAAACAAGCACGGTTCAGAATGCATAAGAAGATATAAAAAGGATGAAAAAAAGCCACCCCCACCCTCACACACACACACACACACACACACACCACACACACACACACACACACACACACACACACACACACACACACACATACACACAGCAAACAGCAAAACATCATCAAGACGTCCTCAACAAAAAGCTATGTGATAAATGAAAACAAACATTGCGAGAGAAAGGGAGGAGGATTGACAAAAAAATGCAGGCATAGGGTGAAAAAAAAACAAAGGGTGAAAACTGTGACAACAACGCTACAGCGTGCAGCCGATCGGCGGGAGAGTGAGCCACTAGGCACTACTTCAGTCTGAAGGTAATGACCAAAACAGGCAGGGAACGGCCATTTTGGAACCATTGGCTGTCTTCTCCTAAACAGCCTCTGAGTCTCAGTTGGCCCTGAATATAGCGAGGGGAGGCTCAGAGGTGACTCAGGAGAACAGTTTAGGGAAATATGCCCCGTGAATGCTAATATGCTCATAGCCGAATAATTACAGCCCGCATCCCACCCCTCCCCCATCTCCCCCCTCCTCGGTCTCAGCCGCTTTACCCACAGAGCCTTTGCACAGTCAGTGTTATTAAGATGCAAATAAACTCATCTAGAAGTCCCTTATGAGGGAGAGGGAGAGAGAGAGAGAGAGAGAATTGGAAGAGAGAAACAGAGTCTGCCCAAAGTGGTGTGTGTTATGAACTGCTGTAATAAATACCAAATGCTAAAGTCACACACTCTTTCTGTGATGCCGCCGGCTCTTGTCTGCTAGCTAGAGCAGCTCTCAGAAACGGTAAGATGACAGAATTAATTAATGTGTGAGAACTCTATCAAACATGCCGATCCCGTAGAAGTTTACTTGCCCATAATATTCTGTGTGTGTGTGTTTGTGTGTGCAAGACAAACCAATAATAGTACGTTCTTTTCACTGTCTTTTCAGGAAAGTGTATCACACACATTTTATTGAATGAAATACCATTAAAATCAGACAGGAAACGTTGTTTGAGCATGCATATACACAACCCTAAAAATGATGAAAGGAGCGATGTGTGATGGATGGACCACATTGTTGAATATTCTTGTTCAGGCCACCAGAATGCCCTTTTGGTATGGCCTTTATGTGAGCACTACTTTACTGACCGTCTTTAACAAGCTAGCCGCTTTGCTTTAAGTGTGCTTTCATTATTCCAATCAAGTGCTGTTTTCAAAAGAGTCACTCAATAGAAAGCGTATGAACCAAGATGAAGAAGCAAAGATGAAGATCCCCCCTGAGGAAACATCTAGAAAGATCCGTAGATCCTTTGACCAATTAGCATCAACACCGTGGGCTCCTCTGTGTTGCTCTAGGGGCCAAGATGGCCCCTGGGCACCTGCCTCCACTGAGCCCTGCTTCACAGGAGCCTCTTTAATGAGCAGGCTTGAGGTGGGAGCCAATTACTAGCATTCAGGTGCCACTCTCACTCACGGATGCCTTCAGGCCATGATGGCCTCCTGATGCCAACTGTTGATTGCGAGGTCTTCAAAGGTCCACAGATGAGTGAGTGCATTAGGGATTGAAACGTGTGAGTAAAAATCATCACCTGCAAGATTCATTTGGCAGATGTATTTCTATAGCTGATTTGGTAAGACAGTGCCAAGGTGATGAGTTTCATACCCAGTGAGCATAAAAGCACTGATCAGACGTTAGCCAGCACTGCACAGTCTGTCAGTGGACCGTCTGCTAAATGTGTACACTGCAGTGCAGTGATACTAGCACGGTTTTGGGTTTGGGTTTTAAAGCATACTTCAGCAGAACTAATGGGCTTTGGGTTCTGCCATTTCAAAAAGCAAGGATGGAGTAGAGGAGAAATGGCCCTTTATCTGAAGGACTCTGTGCACTCAGCAGCATGCTTCAGTGAGTCCTGACAGCACACACCGTGCCCAAGGAGAGTTTTGGGGGGGAGGGGGAGGCCTGGACAGCATCGTGAGAGAAGCAGACCCTGCCTTGGCCCCTGGTCGAAAAAGCCCCCCTTTGGTGGTGTTAGTGGTGGGGGGGGGGGGGGGGTTGAAACAAAATAAGTGTGCGCGTGCCAGGGGCATGACTGAAAATTGGGTCACCGTGGAGACAGAACTCACCCTTTTAAGCAGTGGGCCTTTTGTTCCAGAGAGCCTGACGCCGGTCGAAGAACAGAGATGCTAATCGACAGGCGAGGCCATTACTGCATTATTCCGAGCCACCGTTCTCTCGCCACTTCTCCTTCTCCCTCTCCATTTGCAGAGGCTTTTAGAAGGGGCCCAGACCCCGTCTGCACCCCGTCTGCACCCCGTCGCCACCCCCACCCCCACCCCCCGGTCTCTGTCTACCCATCTCCTGGAACAAGCCCTGCAAAATGAATGGGCACAGGAGGGAGGGCACAGGCTGATGGCATCACGGGAGAGCTGGCACATTCTCCTGCTGCTGTTGGCATCCACATGCCAAAGATCACTTTGATCTTATCAGCTTTCCATGTCTCCAGATGCGTGGAGATTTATAGGCTCGATAAATGCAGGATAAAGAATCTCTCCCCCCCCCGGGTTCTTTATGTTTCTCTTGATATATCTACCTCTCGCCAGCTAGGGCTCTCAATTTGCACAAACAGAAGCATTATTAATCAACTTAGACTGCTAAATAAAAAGCAATGGATGCCATTTTAACCTGACTCCTACAAGCTCTGTTTAGTTTAGTGGTAATTAGCTTGGCCGGGCATCTAGACGAGACATTTTCTCCCAGAATCAGCAACTAATGCATCTGCCAATATGGGCAATTATTGGTAATGGATGATGGCAAAACTGCAGATGGTATACAAATCTGCTATATCAAAGTGGCGTCCTGCTCTCCCTCGTCTTGACTGATTCTATCAGAAGGATTTGATTCCCATTCGTCCACATTACTCGCCGAGGTTCGGCCGTGTTATTGGAACATTTGCGTTGCGTTGAGTCTTTTTTCCCCCACAAAATCACATCCAGCTCAATCTGCCCAGATGCCCCTCTTAGCATACAAATCAAGACAGAAGAGCAATTGTAGAAAAGAAAGAAGAAAAAAGAACAAATTTAGAATTTAGTAGCGTGTGTGACATTTAGTTCTTTCTCCCAGAAACAAAAGCTTTTGCAAATACAAAATACCATCCGGTGGGGGGGAGGAATAAATAGCTGATTTGTGACTTGTGAACAAAAGCCGGGTGGGCCGTATGTGTGTGTGCATGTGTGTGAGTGTGTGTGTGTGTGTGTGTGTGTGTGTGTGTGTGTGTGTGTGTGTGTGTGTATTCGTGTATTGGAAGCTCCTGAAAGCTCCCTCCGCGGCATCTTGCCGCTCTATTCCCGCCTGGCATCATTACGCCTCTTATTGCCGCGGCAACCGCATCCAGCCTGTGGAACAAGGAGCCCACCTGTGAACCCCTGATAAAATAAACATCACATACGACCGCCTTCATTGTCTATTCCTCCTCTGAACCTCGCGCTTGCCCGCCAACCCACCCACGCTCCTTTAATCCCAACCAGAGCCTAATAATCAGATAATGAAAACACTGTCCGAAAAGAGCGGCTGTCTGCCTTCTGTGGGCTTCTTGACCAGCTGACCCGGAAGGTCAAGAGACAGAGAGGAAGAATTACTTAACGCGTGATTAGAATAATCAGTGGCACGCCAGATCAACACGACCAACAGCGTAATAAGAGTTATCAAAGCAACATGAATGATCCTAAGTAAGAGGCCCTGGAGAGTGCTCTGGATGCAAGGACATTCTTGTCAGATTAAAAAGACAGACAGACTGACAGACAACAGAAGATGCTTCAGAGCCTTGTATAGTAATATATGGATGCGCTTCCATGGTGGAATCTAATGCATATTGATGTTTACATGTGTTGTATGATCATGAGGGAGCTCATTCAAACAGTAAACCACGTAAAATGCAAAGCAGTGTCAAGTTTGACTTTGAATATTTTATGACATTAATTAAAAAAGATTCTACATTCAAGGGTATTGCAGGTATGTGTGAAATAAATATCTAAACCCTGGAAATAGTTGAGTTTCAGGTAAAAACAAGGCATGCTTGTACACCTTTGGAAAAAAAAATCTTTGCACTCCAGAAGTTCAACCACAGACACAACATTTCATCTGTTTGTCTTCGGTTCAGATCCTCCAAATCCGTGACAAGCCCTTACAAACCTTTACAAAGACAAGCAGCTCCAGTCAATCTCATACATCTAGGGAACAGGAAACAATGAAAATATTTGACAGTGCGGCTTTAAAAGTCTATCTTTTTTTAAAGGTACCAACAGCAAAGAGGTTAAGATGATGAGGCAGGGGGCTGAATGTGCAGGCTGACAGATACTTTTCTAAAATTATCTTGCTCTTTAATTTCATTCTCATGTTTTATTCTCCGCCGCGACGGATAATAAATGCGTCTCTTCCCCTGGCAGCACCTGCAGATAAATGAAGTCTCGCAAGGTGGTCCACTGCTTTTCATAATGTGGGCCATCTCTCTTTCTCTCTCTCTTCCTGTCTCTCTCTCCCTCTCTCTTTCTCTCTCCCTCTCCCTCTCTCTCCCTCTCTCTCTCTGACAGTACCAGTAACCCATCATGTCTACTGATGTCTCTACTCCAGGAAGACCATCCAAACCGTGGATTGACTGAGGAATGTACTTCCTGTTAAATCACTCAGTGGCGTGATCTTTCAATCCAACGGAATGTGGAGGTAATGGCATGATGTTGTTTTGACAGTTCTGTGAGGAAGAGGAGCACGAGGAAGAAGGTACACAGTGTGACTTGAGCATAAGTGTGTGTTCACATTTGATATACACGAATGAGCGGAGAAAGCGGAAACATCTGAAAACGAATCTTCCTTGCCGTGTTCATGCCGGTTCCTGAGTTGGTTCTTTTCCCCGACTCTGTCCCTAAACCAAACCAGCCGAGACAGACTCAGTCACTTTGTCACCGCACAAACGGCCCGCACAAACGGCCGCGTCCATCCTTATTTCACAAGTCACTGCACCTTGGACAGCTTATGGAAATTCTCAGGCCACTCAGGGACGAGGAGAAAAAACAACACGCGAGCGAGGTACAAACACGGGGGGTGACACGGTAATGGCTGTTTTGCCCTTGTCGCTTCGCTCTTGATAAACACTAACCTCCATCCGCAACGTCCCTGGAAGACAAGCGGGAGACAAGCCCTCTGTACTCTGTTGATCTGATAAAGGGAGAGAGAGAGAGAGAGAGAGATAGAGAGAGAGAAAGAAACAGAGACAAAGATGGAGAGAGAGAGAGAGAGGAAGATAGAACATAGAGAGTGAGAGTGCGGTAAAGAGAAAGAGAGAGAGAGAGAGAGAGAGATAGGGAAAGAAACAGGGATAAAGATGGAGAGAGAGAGAGGAAGATGAAGATTGGAACATAGAGAGTGAGAGTGCGGTAAAGAGAAAGAGAGAGAAAGAGAGAGTAAGAGGCAGACTGGCAGGTCATCTATGATGTGGCCTTTCAGAGATATTTTCAGGTAACAGGGAGCGGTGAAAATGATGGCCTGACACGCATGCCGGAGTAACTCTGGTAGACACACACAGCACTCAACACTAGCAGCACCTCTTCTGGTTAAAACTTAAAAGCTAATATCACAAAGTGTCAGTCAGCCTTTTTTTTTCTTCTGTGTGTCCATCATCACAACTGCCTTGTCAGGCAAAGCCGATGCACTTCAACCGCACACTTTAATGCACTTAGAGAGATCACATGGAACACTCCTTTAAAGCAAGGCCTCCTACATCACAGGCACCCCCAAAGGATAGAGCAGGAAGAGGTGCTCAGATGCCGGCCCAGAGGTCGACACTTATCGGAAATCTGCGGCGAGAGGAATTTGCGACTGCACAGCCACGGGGCGACAAGAGTGTTTTCACCACTGCGATACAGCAATAACACCGGTGAAAAATGCCCCCCGCTCGTAATCCCGCACGTTTACGTCGTTAACAGAGCCGGAGAGTGCAGCTATCCTTCAGACTTCATCAGGAGGGGAATGTTTGTGTTTGCATGCGCGTGCGTGCGTGCGTGCGGGGGGACGGAGGATGCGCCATATTTCACTCCTCGAGGGCCGACACAGACGAGCACCGCCGCCGCACTCCGCACTCCGCTGCTCTAACCGCCGGCTGCCAGACGCTAACAAATGTCCCCCCGCCACCGCCGGCAGCGTCGCCACCACGACCGCACCGGCTCAAACACACATCGCTTCACGACGACACGTCTGTCATTTCTGTAATAACCTGTGCAAACTCTCCTTGTGCCTCCCCACAACACCATCCCAACATCCTACTCTTATTTGTTACGCCTGTCCTGCGACATTAGCGCAGCCATCTAAAACACACTGCGAGGGCGCCCGGGCACTAAAACACACGATCCTGACACAGATATCCGACTCAAACACTGAGGAGAGAAGATAATACAAGCGCTACATTATGCAAACATAAGCTCTTGGTTCCTCCGAAGAAATTAAGAGCAACGGGGGGAAAAAAAGAGAAAGAAAGGAAGAAACAAAGAAGTAAAATGAACACAAGGAAGCATAAATTAACAACATGGAGGTCATGTATAATAAATAAAACCACCATTTTACATCTTGGGCCGCACTGGGTCTGTGCTGTATAGCTCGTTTAGGCCTCATTATTGCCAGGCGAGAGAAGCACATATCTAGAGGGAGGGCTATGATCTATGAGGGAAGCCTGCTTTAGTTAACACAGGGGTGCAGTGTCCACTGTCCAGTCCATTGATGTAATACTGAGAATAATGGGTCCCACTTTAAGTATCCTTATTGTACTGTACTTAAGTATGTAATGACTAATACTTAGTATTTCCTATGCAAGAGTATACATGCAACTTATCCTAAACCTAACACGAACCCCAGGAATGGCTTGTAATGGCATGTCCTTATAGTATTTAGGTATTAATAATTTGGTTTAATTATTAATTTGGTATTAAGTGTCTAATGCCAAAATATACTGTATGTATTGAATATAATGTGGAGCTTTGGTACTTTCTATGAAAGAAAAACAATAAAAGACAACATGGCAGTGAAAGCCTGCCAGATTAATTTTGCACACTGGCAGTTAAAGGTAGTTAACTGCTGGTGATATTGATAACCCTCAGGACACACACAGTCCTCTGGTTTGACGGTATAGTCACTTATAGTCACTTATATAACGCATCAGTGGTTTCAAATACCAAGCCATATTACTTTTTTTCCCCAGAATATCTATAGACTTTTGAAAAGACATTGGGTGTCACATGGGACGCCAGGGGCATCTAGGCATTGGTAAGATCAGGGGCATCTAGGCATTGGTAAGATCAGGGGCATCTAGGCATTGGTAAGATCAAGGGCATCTAGGCATTGGTAAGATCAAGGGCATCTAGGCATTGGTAAGATCAAGGGCATCTAGGCATTGGTAAGATCAAGGGCATCTAGGCATTGGTAAGATCAGGGGAGATTGGCATTGGCAGGTTGAGGAGGTATATATACATAGATATTAAGATCATGTGTGACAAAACATCCCTATGCAGCCTATCTGTATGTGTTTTGTGCCCCAAGTGTGCTTTGGCCATATTGTTTCTTATGGTCATGTCAATAAAGCAAGTCTATTTGAACTTTTTTGAACTGAGAGAGAGAGAGAGAAAGAGACCTTTACTTTAAAGACGTGGCCGTCAGTTCACCTCAGGCTAATTATTGGTGTAAGGGCCGTCTAGCTTTGGTTGTCCTTTTTGGCATCAATATAATTCGAAACATTTTGTAATACCCACAATCAATCAATCAATCAATCAATCAATCAATCAATAAATTAACCTTAAGTTTTCTTCTTAAAATAATGTTTTAATCTGGGAGCACACGTCTTCCAATTGTGTGTGCACTGTGCAGCACTGTTCACTCCCGCCTCCTTCGGACGCTGCCTGTCAAGTTCCACTCTGTTACACTCTAGTCTGTCTGTTGTTTTGCATCTGTTTTCATGGTGAAAATACTCAGGGCTACTCTTAAAATATTCAGGGCTATAGCCCCGAGTGATTGGACCAAACCACGCCACTGCGGGAAGCACTATACCTCTCAATTTTTAAGTTTGTGGACCATTCTTTGGCATGCCAAATAAACAACATGAATTCAACTTAACTGAGCAAAACAGTGCCTTTTTTACATGCAGATTGTGTTGGACAAATGGAATGTAATACACAGATACCGACTTCATCTCATAAACTGAAGAATGTAAGAAGGAGAAATGAAGTGCAACAGTACCATGGAAAAAGACAAAACACTACATTTTCACTAAACAGATTTGACTGAACATATTTTTGCTAATGTATTTACTCCAAGTAAAAAACAGCAAAATAATCACCCCTCATAGATTACCAGACACATACTGCATCACCTCATACCCTATTGCATACTTAGTATTTCGAGCACTCCACCAAAATGCAAATGGTAACATTTTCCACGGCCCTTCCCACCAAAATAAAAACTGTTTAGAGCTTTCAAGAGCGGTGATTTATTGCTCAGCGCAGGAGGTCGTCCATTTATTTCTGTCTTTTAATAAAAGGCGCGTCCTGGTGCATATATAACCGCGAGCTCGCGGCGGCGGCGCCTCCACTCCGCGGTGTGACAGCCGGCTGCTGGAGATTGCCCAGCGCTCCGCTGCTGTTTATCTGGGCTGGACAGCTTTGATGGGCTGACAGGATGGGCCCTATTCAGCCACCCCCACCCCCCCCACCAGGGGACCAACTCCATGGGGGGATGGAGCCAACCCCAACCCACTCCGCCCCCCCCCGCCCCGCCACGCCACAGAGACAGGAAGATGACATGCCAGAGAAGCACACACCCAACACAGCAGATAGATACACACACACATGCAGTATGTCATATAATCTGCAATGTACTGTAAGTCACTTTAGTGAAAAGTATCTGCTAAATGAATGAATGCAAATAAATGTATTACAAACAGCTGATCACTGAGGCACCGTTACAGCCCTTAGCGTAGAGTGCCCTGAGACACAAGGCTGATTGCATGCCATATTCTACTTAGATGGCAACCAAGGTGGCCCCAAGTAAAAAAAGACAAGTGTGTGTGTGTGTGTGTATGTGTGTGTGTGTGTTCGTGTGTGTGTGGAGGGGGGTGGTGGGGGGGGTTGATGAACACAGAGTCCCTCAGTGTATGGCAGGCAGAGTAATCAACCTGAAGACTTTGGCACCACAGTATTTACCCTGACACTTTCATATAGGTGCCCCCCCCCCCCTTCTCTCTGTTTTTTTCTCTCCAGCATCCTTTTTTCAGAGATATGAAACCATTTGTCAAAGCGCCGTACGCCTGCAGAGGAATATGCAGCAAAGGTGACCCTTGCTGAAACATGTCATTACCAGTGGGCGGGCAGGGGAGAGGGCAACAGCTAGCGGGACAGAAGGGGGCAGGTCGGGAGGGGTGCAATGTCACACACAAAAAAACCCATTTCCATCAGGAGGACGTCAAAACGCTAAAATTATATCCCTTTTCAAAAAGAGACATCCTTCCACAAACACGCCAGCAGATATTAGGATGCCCAGAGCCTCAGTGAGTGTGTGTGTTTGTGAGTGTGAGTCTTTATGTGTGTGTGTATGAGTGAGTGAATGAGTGAGTGAGTAAGTGACTGTGCATGTGTTTGTGTGATTGTGTGTGTGTGTGTGTGTGAGTGTATCATGGCAGAGCTGGAGAGAGTCTGCGTTGTTGGCTCTTTGTGACCTTCAGAGGTCACCCTCCCCGCTCTCTCTCCCTCTCAAACTGGCAGACGAGTCGGACCAAACCTCACAAGCTCCACGCGTCTCCCTGGAAACGAAGCGCACTGAAACACAAGCCCCAATATGCGCCTTTTATGTGAAACGATGACAAGGAATAATTGATGACCTCGGCCTTCTGATGAAATCAATCTTACATTTACATTTAGCAGACGCTTTTATCCAAAGCGACTTACATATGTGCGACTTACAATGTATACACATTTTACATTTTACGGCACACTGCACATCAGGAGCAATTAGGGGTTCAGTGTCTTGCTCAAGGACGCTTCGACAGGGAATCGAACTAGCAACCTTCTGATTACTAAACCACTTCATGTTTGGTGAAGTCGCCGTGGCTTGATAAATTGGCCATTTTTTGATTGTCATCCTGTCAAAGCCCCCTTTTCCATGTCACCACTTTTCAGCCGCCACCGCCGCTCAACCGTGGTGGTATTTAGACGATGTGGGGTGTGGTGAAAATAATTGTGTGGAGAGACAAATCACAGATCTGCATTCGAACCGTGGAAGGAATAAACAAGAGGTGCGTGAGGCAAACAAGTGAGCGAGCCTATCCAGCGAAAACCACACAAGCACAAGCAATGAGCCATTCGAAGAGAATAATGAAACAACTGTTGCAGCACAGATTTTAAGTGTTATTAGGACTTTTTTCTTTAGTTAAAGTAACACTATGCAACAATTTTACACTTTTTGAGGTATGGTTTTATAGGCAACTTTTTGGTACTATCCTCAAATTAATTTTGATAGCATATGGTCATGTGAAGGACAGATAAACACCTGTGACTTTCCCACTAGCCATCCAGGATATGCCGTATGTAGTTCTGTGGCTGGAATATCCTGTAAAAATGGAAGAAAAGCTTTCACAGCATGACATTGCCAGCTATACTGCCAAAAGACACCAGTTAGTGTGTTGGTAAGCCTGCCACAGTACATAATTAAAATGTATAAATATAATTAAATTAACAGTAAAGTGCAGTAAGAATAGAGTGCAAGTTTCTCACCTCTCACTCACTTCTAGGCACATGTAAAGAGAAATGTTTTCAACCCGGATTTAATAATACCAATCAGTGTCAACCAATCAGTGTCAACTGTTGGTGGTGTTTGCAATGTTTTTGACCTGCCACAGTACATAATTAAAATGTATAAATATAATTAAATTAACAGTAAAGTGCAGTAAGAATAGAGTGCAAGTTTCTCACCTCTCACTCACTTCTAGGCACATGTAAAGAGAAATGTTTTCAACCCGGATTTAATAATTGCCACATTTGGGGCACATCTAAGACCTTCTGGCAGTTTGTTTCAGTTATGTCCAGAATAACAGCTAAATGCTGCTTCACCATGTTTGGTTATGGCTCTGGGCTCTACTAGCTGACCTGAGTCCATGGATCTAAGAGCCCTACTTGGTTTATATTCTTTAAACATGTCAGAGAAGTATTCTGGGCCCAAACCATTCAATGATTTATAGACCAGTAGCAGCACTTTAAAATCTATTCTGTAACTAACTGGAAGCCAGTGTAAAGATTCTAGAACTGGACTAATGGGCTCTGTTCTCTTGGTCAAAGTCTAATAAGGTTGCATAAACCCAAAAATAAATAAAGCATCAGCAATGAAATGACATGCAATCCAAATTGCAATATTTGTCGTACACAACATCCAAACCGGCTCTATTTCCTTTGCTAAGAAATGATGCATTCTATGGATTCTCCTGTGGTTGTAAATGGGTTAACCCCGTCACTGAGGCGAGCCATCAAATGAGTCAGGGCAATTACAGCTTCAGGTGTGACGTCCCTGCAGTGGATAAGGGAGTTTACTTGGACAGCCCACGGGATGTTGGACAGGTGCCCGGCCCACGCTGACAGTATGGCTGTTGTTGCTACACAGGGGAATGAAATGCAAACGAGTGTTTGCTTAAGTCAAAGCCCATAAGTTATTCAGGCTGCCCAGCTTTCATGTGACGGCCAGCAATTGTAATAGGAAGCTCATCCACTGAGCTACACACTACCCACAGAGAGAGAGAGAGAGAGAGAGAGAGAGGGAGAGAGAGAGAGAGATAGAGAGATAGAGAGAGAGAGAGACAGAGAGAGAGATGGGGGGGGGTGGGCGCTGTGAGAAGGAAGATACACAGAGCAGAGGATTCAATTTTGGTCTTACTGTGTTCAAATATAACAGACAAGAATGAAAGACTTCCCTTTCCCATCTGAGAAATGAATCCAGTTGATGAAGAGACCAGAGTAAAACACACTTGATGTGTAAAGGTGAAAGAGGAGAATAGTTAGTGCAGGCTCTGTAATCTCTATCTCGCTCACTGACCTCCTCACTCACAATACGCCTCTCTGTTCTTCTCTTCTTTTCTTCTTCTTCTCCGTTTGTTCATATGCAGTAGCCATCCGCCCTTCGATATTCCTTCCCTCAGTCCACCCTCTCCTCTACACCTTTCCAATATCCCACTTTTCTTTCAGGTCTCTTTCATTCTCTCCTCTCAAACCCCATCTCCATCCATCTGCTCTCCATCCGATAGTCAATCACTCCTCTCTCTCACTTTATCTCTCTCTCTCTCTTTCCCTTTCCCTCACTACTCCTCCATTCTCTCTGCCTCATCTTCTACCCCCCCCCCCCTCCATCCCTCCATCCCTCCATCCCTCCTCCCCCTGCCCATCTCTCCGGAGGGAACAAGTGACCCAGGCTTCACATCAGGGCTCCAGTTGCTTTTAATTCCTCCGAAGCTCTTAATTAGTGAAGCCGTGGCGGATCAATTATTAATTGCGCATTGTGGTCCTCAGTGGCGTCAGCCGCCGCCGGCTCCCCAGGGCTGATGAATTGCTTGGCGTGATCGTGCCGGTCACCTGCCACCATGATGAACATGGATGACTACCAGGGGCTCCTCAGCATGTGTGTGTGTGTGTGTGTGTGTGTGTGTGTGTGTGTGTGTGTGTGTGTGTGTGTGTGTGTGTGTGTGTGTGTGTGTGTGTGTGTGTGTGTGTGTGGGCTTAAACACACAGATGCTTGAAAGGGAGGCCTGGTCCTACATGTGTATGTGTATGTGTGTGTGTGTGTGTATGTGTAGGGGGTAGATATGGAGAGAGGGAGATGGAAGGAGGACCAGAAAGAGATGTTGTCACAAAAGTTCCATAGCGCTCAGCTGAAGCCCATTGTAACAGAAAAGAATAAGGGAGGAGAGGAGGCGCTGGATGTCTTCATTAATATTTCATCCTTATTTGCATTTAGGAAACTTCTCCAGGACGCCTTTGATGTCGGTGCCTGCGTTGGTGTTTTCTGACGCAGGAGGGCTTGCTTGCACGCAGACTTAATCTTCTGCTTGGAATGCACAAATGGGGCAAGCTGCACTTGCCTAGCCCCTGCACCCGTATCGCTCCTGCACCCGTATCGCTCCTGCACCCGCATCACCCCTCCACCCGCATCACCCATGCACCCGCATCACCCTGCACCCGCATCGCCCCTGCACCCGCATCACCCCTCCACCCGCATCACCCCTGTACCCGCATCACTCTGCAGCCCTCCCCAAAACACACGAGACACAATGAGGGGAGTGAGGGGGGGGATGTCTCTTGCTCTTACAGTTACAGACTCAAAAACACACACAAATGGATGACTAACAGTTATGCCAGTAAACCTCTTGTTACTAACACAAGCATGAGCAAAGCCCCAGAATATTCACTCGTCACTACTGCTGCACTGACACACTGAGAAAAGATGTCTCTCTCTCTCTTTCTCTTTCTCTCGGTCGGTGTCTCTCTCTTTCTGTCACTGATACACACACACAGAAAGAGAAAGAAATATTCAAAGAGGAAGATACACACTCTACAGAATCACACACACACACACACACTTAAAGTAAACATTCAGTGCTTTTCATCCTCCAAGATCCCTCACATGTCCGTCCCTATATGCCTTCCCATGCCTGCTGGGTAATTAAAAGAGTGATGGTCGAGACGCGCTGGACGGTCTTAAATAAGAAATGAAACAACTAATCAAGCCCTGTAATTCTTAAATAAGCCAGCTGCCTTATTAGACATTCATCATGACAGAGGGGAGGGGCGGGGGGGGGGGGGGCAAAAAGACAAAGTACAAGAAATCAAGAGAGAGAGTAGTAAGTGACGTTACAAGAGAGAGAGAGAGATGAAGAGATGGAGAGAAATGGAAAAATAATGTAAAGAGAGGAAGCGTAAGAAATTAAAACAGAGAGAAAGAGTGAGACAGAGAGAGAGCGAGGGAGAGAGCGAGAGAGAGAGAGAGAGAGAGAGAGAGAGAGAGAGAGAGATGAAAGAATTCCGCAGTGTCCTCTGTGCCTCTCTCATTCCAACAAGTTGTCCTGAGACAACCTCAAAGTGAATGCAAAGCAGGCTGGCGTCCGCGGGCTGTTGATTAGAAAGGCAAGTGGATATCTATAGCCAAATCCCTGTAATCACCGCAGCATTATCTGCATTATATTCTAATCTCTTTACAGAGTAAACTCATCAGTTGCCGTCTTTGCGCAGTAATCAACCGGGGCCTCCGTTATTAGACTAATTAAAGGAGCGGTTACGGGAAAATGCTTAATTGGGGGGAAAGTTTCACCTTAAAGAGAAAAAGAGAAGGAGAAATAGAAATCAAAAAGCGAAAGGAGAGTGTGTGGAAAGGCAGACCTCCAAATCTGAGCACTTATTGGTATTAGAGGGGAAAATTGTAGAGCAATATATCTTGCCATGGCGGATGACTTCAAAGTTTGTCCCGCCTGATGGATGGTGAGTGGCACAACCATTGGCAAAACAAAAAACGCCAGAGGGGTAATTTTTTTTTTTTTTTTTAAGTGGCTGTATTGGTATGCCTCCAGCAAAAAAAAAAAGACATGGTGTCTTGGCCTGAACTCGTGAGGCTAAAACTGTAAATAAATCAATGACCGAAGTTTGCATATCGGAGAACTGTCATGAGGGTGGTGTGTGTGTGTGTGTGTGTGTGTGTGTGTGTGTGTGTGTGTGGAGAGGGTATGGGGGTGGGTCATTTCCTGCAGAGATTGATGGAGAATTACTCTCTCCCCTCCTGCCCTGCCATACCCCAGGGACATGGATCACCCAAAGTGGACGTGTCGGCAGTTGTCATGTAATGGTATTGCCTGAAACGGCGCCAGCTGGACACGCGCGGCCGCATAGATCAGCAGGGTCTGGGGGCGCGGGGGCGGCGAGGAGCGCAAGGGCATTAGGGGGGCGCCTGGGGTAATGGCGGCCCGTTCCTCATCCGAGGGGACACACGCCCACCCCACCCCACCCCTGTGACCTCCCCATGACCTGCTGGAAGAGAGAGAGTTGATGGGATAGCGAATCGCTGAATCAGTCTGCCGTTTCCGTAACCACATGGGATTCTGGGTACTGTTTGCTGGGTCATTTCCTCCCGGTTGTGTGTGTGTGTGTGTGTGTGTGTGTGTGTGTGTGTGTGTGTGTCTGTGTGTGGTGGGGGGGGGGGGGACATTTGTTGTCATTTTCAGTGTGTGTGGGGGGGCATTTGTTGTCTGGTTGCTTTCACCAGAATGAGAATGATCCCAAACATCTAATGTCTGCTATTAACTCACAGCATTGCCTCGCAGAAGTTATTGTAAAAGCCTTTGGGGGGTAGAGAAGGCCGTAAAAGTTTGTTGGGCAAGACACGCCGCAGGTTTAATAAGAAAAAAAGAAATAATGAATAATGAAAATATAAATCCATACATTTTGATTCAGATGATTCAGAGAAAGGCCCCCATTCAGATGATTCATAGAAAGGGCCCACACAGTGACACAGCCATCAGTCATGATTCGTAAACACTCATAACTCAAGCCATCACTCAAGCTTACCGGCATCTGTGTTTTAGTGAAGTGTGATGAAAACATCTCAACTCTCCACAGCGCCCCAAGTTTGCCCACCAGCACGCCCTCTTTTTTTTTCCCCGAACGAGTGGAATTCGCTCTAAGTGCCGAGTTTTAATAGCCGTCCACGACGACCGCGCTGTCACATCTCGTTAGGGCCGACTTTTCGGTCGTCAGGACGATGCGAGCCTGGCAGCCGCCGCATCCAATCGCATTACGGGCTACTGACAGAATGAATTATGAATGGGCAGACATTTTGTGGCTCTGACCCACATTTTCCAGCGATATATTTGTCGTTATTTTCAACTTCATGCCGTTGACTGAGCTGAAAAGTCGAAAGCCACAAAAAACAGGACCTCTTACTCTGCATGCAGCTTGACTTAAAGACACCACTCCACTTTACTTATTCATCTATTTGCAAACCCAGCCAAACAGAGTGCATCAGAGAGAGAGAGAGAGAGAGAGAGAGAGAGAGAGAGAGAGAGAGAGGGAGAGAGAGACAGAGAGAGAGAGAGACAGAGAGAGAGACAGACAGAGAGAGAGAGAGACAGAGAGAGAGAGAGAGAGAGGGAGAGAGAGACAGAGAGAGAGAGAGACAGAGAGAGAGACAGACAGAGAGAGAGAGAGACAGAGAGAGAGAGAGAGAGAGAGAGAGAGAGAGCAGAGGGACTGTTCTTTGGTAGTGCTGGTAGAGGACAGAGGAGGGGACAGGTTAGGCCCAGGGTACTCCAAGAAGCCCAAGGAACATAAATGGAGAGAGAAGGGTTAAATAGGGATTTTCCTCAACCATACTGAGGAATCACAACATACAGGGGGGGTACACCCCACTATCTGCTGTTTTAAAGCCAGCCACAGCACTACTCAGAAGGCAGAGCCAGGATCGTTGATGAAT
>NC_045171.1:8066957-8071957 GCF_900700415.2 Clupea harengus
CACACACACACACACACACACACACACACACACACTGGCTCCTGTCCGCAAAGCTACCCTGCCACTAACAAGCTCAAGCAGCTACCGATAAATCAAAGAAGTCTCCGTGTCAGAGTGGCCACATCACACGCAATTGCGGCTCGCACCGAGAGCCGAGACACACTTTCACCCATTTACCCATTCCCTTTGAACAAGGGAGAGGAGGAGGAGAGGAAACACATTCACATACACACTCACACAGCTACATAAACACATACATACACTTACTCATACTCTCTCTCTCACACACACCTCACTCACTCACTCACTCACTCACTCACTCACTCACACACTCACGCGCACACACACACACACACACACACACACACACACACACACAAAACGCAACTACATAAACACATACACATACATGGACTTACTCATATTCTCTCTCGCTGTCTCTCTCTCACAAACCTCTTTCTCTCTCTCTCTCACACACACACACACTCAAACATACACCTACATACACACACACACAAAAAATACTCCCACTTATGTTTACATGTGTGTGTAATGGCTGATTTTGACACCCTGTGTGTGTGTCGACGCATTCAGCCTCTATCAAAGATGCCAGAGGTGGGTGTGTGTGATGTAACGAGAGTAACAATCTCATCTGGCCACACCCCCTGCATTGGAGCATGATATGTTCAAAGAGGCCCATGAATATTCAAAGAGGCATTGAAGTGATAGGCCCAACTTTAAAGGCAGAGCATGAATAATGGCAGTCTGTTGCCTTTGTTGATAACTTCCAAAATTCGCAAATGCCGAAGAACGGAACGGGGGAACAAAAACAGGGGATAGGGAGGGAAGGAGGAAGCAGCTGAAAGAGAAACAGAGAGAGAGAGAGAGACAGAGAGATGGAGAGAGAGAGATAGAGAGAGAGAGAGAGAGAGATGGAGAGGGAGAGAGAGAGGGAGAGAGGGAGAGAAACTAAGGGGGGGGGGGGACACAGGGAGAAATAATGGATTGCCAAGACAAAACAACACAGAAAAACACAAAGGAATCTGACAGACAGAGAGAGAGCGACAGAGAATAAAGAAAGTGAGAAAGAGAAAGAGTTTGTGACAAAGAGGAGAGCGGAAGAGAGAAAGGAAATGAAGAAACATTGGGCTCCACACACACACACACACACACACACACACACACACACACACACACACACACACCCACCCACAAAGAAACAGTCTCACGCATGCTCCAGCAGTGACCCAGTACTGTGCCAGTTTCCGAGACTAAACACACACTGCACCAACCCCACGGTGCCACTATTGGGCATCACCGGACACCCTGCGCTTTCAGGTGGACCCACATCATCATCCATTATTCAGCCACACTGGAGACTGTGAGGGCCACACTCCTCCAACACACTCCTCCACAGAGCTCAGTCTGACAGAAGACCAGCCCTGTGCGGCTCAAGCAGCCTCAGATCAGTGTGTGGTGGAGTCTCTACTGGAACACAACCACGCTGAGTCACACACACACACACTCACACACACACACACACACACACACACACACACACATGCACACACACACGCACACTCACACACACACACATGCACGCACATGCACACACTCAAACACACACACACAAGCTTGCACAATCATACACAACTTTCAAGCTCGCACACACACACACACACACACACACACACACACACACACATATTCTGAGTTACGTACATATACACACAGAGATGCTCAAACACACACACACACACACACACACAACTCAAAGAGGTTAGATGAGGTACAGACTTCAGAGAATAAGCTGGATTCTCTTCTCTTCTTTTTAAGTTTCCCCATTAGATTAGAGGCGACCGTAGTGCGAACACACCTTAAAGTTCTTTGAAAGGAGCATGTACCTGGTCTCCTAACAGCACCCCAAAGGGGAGCCCCCTTTGGTAGAGCGAGAAGTCATCCGAGGGCGCGCTGTGATTTAAAAGATTAAAGTCGTCTGGCGAGCGACAGGGATCACACGGAGAGAAGGAGGAGAGAAAGGGAGAGAATGAGGGAGAGAGAGAGAGCGAGAGAGAGAACAAGGAGGAGAGAAAGAGGAGAGAAACGGAATAAAAGGCCTCCCTTTGAGAAGTGTCAGCCTACAGACTTCTCAGGGTGGCTGGCAGGAGGATGGCAGCGCCACCTCACCACTGCCAACAGTGTCAGAGTTATCCCGCCTTGCCACCGGAGCTCAGTGGGAGGGCCGCAGACATACAGAGAAAGAAAGAGGGAGAGAGAGGGAGAGAGAAAGACGGAGAGAGAGAGAGAATGAGAGAGAGAGCGAGAGAGAGAGGGGGAACGAGAGAGAGGGGGGTAGAGAGAGAGAAAGAGAGGGAGAGAGAGAGAGAGAGAACGAGGAGGAGAGAGGGGGGTACAGACAGAGAGAAAGAGAGGGAGAGAGGGATAATGAGAAAGAGAGCGAGAGAGAGAGGGCGAATGAGAGAGAGAGGGAGGTAGAGAGAGAGAAAGAGAGAGAGAGGGAGAGAGAGAGAGAGAGAAAGAGGCGGGCGAGGCTCCCTGCCAGCTGATACCAAGCCCCTTCGTCTTGACAAGCGGCTCTCACACCAAACACCCTTCTGTTCTTCCTCCTCCTCTTCCTCCTCCTCCTTTTCCTCCTTAGAGGAGAATCATATCTGTGAGAGAGCCTCTATCTCCTAAGAGTGTTTCATGTCTGTTTCAAACACATACACACACACACACACACACACACACACACACACACACACACACACACACACATGCCTACTTCAAACCAGTCTTAAAGACGAGAATGAAAGAGAGGAAGAAAAAGGCAAAGAGGAGAGAGAGAAAAAAAATTCAGATCAGGACGATATATTCCCCTTTACTCGTTCGTTTGAGCAACAGAGGATACAGAAAACTGTGGATATTGCTTCTAGTCTCGCAAGGCTTTGTAGGAGTCATTTGCGGAGGCCGATGAGAGATTTAAAAAAAAAAAAAACCCTCTCTGTTGGAGGGGTGCATTGTGGGATGGCGGAGTCGGTGCGGGAGTCGAGTTGAGTTATCTGGAGCAGTGGATCGTTTCCGTCGCGCTGGTAACAGCCTTTGCCTGATGTAGGCGGAGGTTTCGGATCGTTGCCGAGTCTCTTCAGCAGATTGGTTGTCGTGGAAGCCGAGTGGCTCTCACTTACCGCACATATCAGTGGGTCTAATGATGGATAGACCCCGCTACTCATCTCTCACATCTCTCCGTCATTCTGACATGCACTCACTTCCTCCCACCCTCTCTATCTCTCTATCATCTCTCTCTCTCTCTGTCTCACTCTCTTTCCCCCCTCTGTCTCCTCGTCCATATGTCTCTCTCTCTTGTTATCTCTCTCTGTACGTCCATATCTATCTAGCCACTATTTGGCTTGGTGACGTGCATCAGGGAAAGGTAGTGGTGGATGCATGAGAATCGGATGTCCGTAATGGTTGCTGTAGAGGCCGCATGGCTGATCCAATCACGAGGGGGTAATGAGGACCCTCATCATGGGGAGGGAGGGGGGTAATAAGACAGAAGGGGGGGGGTTGGGGGGGCAATAAGACCAGCGGCCATGTGATGGGGTAAAGGGCTTCAAATATGATAACGTCCACACGCCATGCATACGATACGTGCTCCCCTTTAGATCTCTAACTCTGATCAGCTCCTGATTGCTCCTCCACAGGCTATAACACCTATACAGGCTATAACACCTGGCCATTAGGTCAACACACACACGCACACGCACACAAGCACACACACGCACAAGACTTGAACTTGAACTTGAACACACACACACACACACACATGCACAGAGGGTTTAGTTCAACATCAGGTTAACAATCAAATGCGCACGCACACACACACAGACACACACACACACACACAAACACACACACATACACACACAGACTTACTCATTCACTCACAAATGTTGTGGTCCAGTGGTCAGCAGTGAAGGATAGACAGAACAAGCAACAAGGTGAAGGAGAGCAAGCGCGCCGCGGTAGACAGCAAAAGAAGGAGGGAGCACGGAGCAGAGGACGAAGGAGAAGTGGGATGGGGTGTGGTGGAGTGGAGTGGGATGGGGTGTGGTGGAGTGGAGTGGGATGGGGTGTGGTGGAGTGGAGTGGGATGGGGTGTGGTGGAGTGGAGTGGGATGGGGTGTGGTGGAGTGGAGTGGGATGGGGTGTGGTGGAGTGGAGTGGGATGGGGTGTGGTGGCAGTGGGGGTGGGGGGGTGGATTAGAGCGCTCAAATAGAGCTAGTCCATCTTGGATTCTGCCCCCTCGTCAACACCTCCCCTCCTTACCCCTCCCCTTCCATTCTTACAGCCCACTGATAGAATGAATCATTGCTCAGCGATAGTTTTAATGGCTTTTTAATGAGTCTAATGTTTTCTGTTTTAATGAACTTCTTACATCAGCTTTAATCATTTTGGGGGGAGTGAAAAATGATTGAGAAATGGCCTACATTAATTTAATTTACTGTTCAATCTGCCCCACACTCTCTGCAGGACAGAAAAGGACTGTGAGGTGAAGTGTGCGTGTGTGTGTGTTTGTATGTGTGTGTGTGTGTTTGTATGTGTGTGTGTGTGTGTGTGTGTGTTTGCATGTGTGTGTGTGTGTGTGTGTGTGTGTGTGTGTGTGTGTGTGTGTGTGTGTGTGTGTGTGTGTATGTGTGTACGGTAGGGGGGCCTGTTGATGAGCTGACAAGAGGACGTGTCACGTCCAGACCATCATGGGAAAATGAGGGTAATTTACGACAGTGCACAATAGGGGTGTTGTTTTTCCTTATCGCCAATTAGGAGCCGTTTTGTGGGGGTCCGACCATTTGGCATTTATGAAAAAACAAAAACACAGAGAAGAGTCTTGAGGAATGCTCTGTGATTCACATGACAGCTATTAGCACAGAGGGCTGCAGAGGAAATTGAGGGAAGCTAGTGCCTCTCTCTTTTTCTCTCTCTCTCTCTCTCTTTATCT
>NC_045171.1:8081957-8084457 GCF_900700415.2 Clupea harengus
TGTGCAAAGATACTTGGTCTGTGGGTAGAGAATTCCGTTATTATTTCATGTGTTGCCTATATCACATATTTATTTACCTACTTATTTATTTATTCTTTTTCGATAGGTTATGAAACGCATGCCTCCTCACCGGCACAGACCTGTCACTCATCAACCAATCACTGGTGTCTTTGAAAGCAAGCTCATGCATGACACTTGATGTCAGTCATAGCAACGGAGTCTTTCTCATAGCTTAGGAGTTCTTGCTTTTCCTCTGTAAAAGTTAGTCTCAGTGGCTTTGCGAATAGGATTTAGGATTTTGAAAACTTTTAGTTAGAAACTTTGCGATTGTGCGGAGAAACTTTGCAATTGTGCGGAGAAACTTTGCGGAGTACTCTTAGCGGTAATATAAAATGCTTTGTGAATATGGGCTCAGATGCTTATATTCATTTTGAAATTGTGTTGAGTAAAATGAAAGTCAGAAATGCTTGCAGTTGGAGAATATTTCCTTTGATGCATTCTGGTTTCCTTCTAGCTGTTCATGTGTGATTTTGCATTCCTTTATCAAGTCAGTGCTGACTGTATGCTTCAAATGCATTTCATTCCCATCTGGGCCTACTTACATGTGTGTATAAAAGCAAGGCAAGGCAAGTTCATTTATAAAGCACAATTGATACACATTGGTAATTCAAAGTGCTTTACAAATGAGCAGATAAAAGAACATAGAAAAATAGCAGCTAAAAGCTGCTTCACAATGTTTAGTTCTGACAGTAGGTATTACCAACAGATTTGTCTCCAGTGATCTGAGAGAACTAGCATGTGTGTACCAGTGAATCATATCTGAGAGGTAATTTGCTCCTGTCCCATTTAGTGACTTATTAACAAGCAGCAGTGCTTTAAAGTCAATTATGTGACCTACTGGAAGCCAGAGTAAGGACTTATGATTGGTGTAACATGGTAAAAACATTTTTTGGAAGAACTCTAGTAGCTGCATTTTGTAGAAGCTGAAGCTGAATCGGTTTGATTTGGGTGTCATCGGCATAACTATGATAAGAAATCTTATTGTCCTTAATGGTTTGTCCAAGCGGGAGCATATACTGTAAAGGTTGAATAATAAAGGCCCAATGATTGCCCCCTGGGGGACACCACAGGTCAAATATGTTGGCGTTGAGGTATAGTTTCCAATGGCAACAAAGAGGCTCCTTTCCTGTAAGTATGATCTGAGCCACTTGATAACCGTACCTGAAAAACCAACCCAGTGTTCCAGTCTGTGTGGTAAGAGAGTATGATCAACAGTGTCAAAGGCTGTACTAAGGTCCAATCACACTAGGACTGATGTTGCCAGTATTGGTATTAAGGTGAATGCCATTTAAAACCTTAAGTGCGCATATGAGAGGTGTTTCAGTGGTGCATGGAAACCTGACTGGAAGTTATCAAAATTGCCATTACACATTAACAAGGTGGTTAGTTGATTGAAAACCACTTTTTCAATGATTTTGCCAACACGTGGTAGATTGGAATATGGGCTGTTAATTGTTTCGTATGGATGCATCTACATTATTCTTTTTAAGTAAGGGCTTTAAAACAGCTGTTATAGACAAACAAAAAACTAATAATGACTTACAAACATCCAGAGTCAGTATCAGAAATAAACTCCTAGGGTGGCAGAAACACAAGCATCAAACAATAACAATAAACAACAATAACTGCATAAATAACTAGAAAAACAAAGTTTCCTTGACTAACAAATGAGAACAGGCATGGTGGTCGGCCATTTCAAACCTCATCTTATCTTTTATCCCATTTCAAACCTCATCCTGCCACATTACAGCAGCACCTTGTTTCCCAGTACACTTCCCCAAGGGGCTTTAAACAAGCAATGGCCTTGCAAATGTATCCACAGCTGCCATATTAAATTGACTTCGTATGTTTGTTTTCTAGTCTTCTCATTTTATTATCATACATCCTTTCTAAATTTAGATTATGTGCGAGGACAATTTTCTCTAGTAAAATAATAAAATAATGTAAAACGACTGCTTACTCTGCAGGCTATTCATTCTTTTTATTGTGATTAATTTTGAACCTGCTGGCTCATCCATGTTATTCATAATTACAATGGAAATTGTTTGCAGAGGCATCTGGCAACATCTGAATGTACAAAGCACCTTCATCCATCTCCCTGCAGCTGCGCTGTTCATTGGCCCCTCTCAGTCATCAAAAAGCCTTGATTGGACAGGTGTGCAGGTTCCTTAGGCATCCCCTTACATCTCAAAAAGCAGTCACCGATGTGAGGTCAAGCATAGCCAGTTTAAACTGTCACATGTGACCCACGTCACTGTTTCCATAACGCATATGTTTACACCACCATTTTGTTGGTCAGTGACACACCTGTGGTTGATGGCGCTCTACCTTTAGTCTTTTAAATAACTTGGATATCTCAAGTAAGAACAAATATCTCAACGAGGCTAGTATACGCAATCCTAACTCGTTGCCAAGTTATCTTTTCGAGCCTCCGCAGCGT
>NC_045171.1:8089457-8111957 GCF_900700415.2 Clupea harengus
AGACATCTCCAGTTTAGCCAGCAGCTGGTTTGTTATAGCCTCTGAAGTGTCGTTGCTGTCACTGTAAAAATCCAACAGGGCATGTTGTACACCTTCCTCAAAGTACAAATATCTCAGTACAATTGGGAAACACTTGGTCGTACCTTTGTTTGATGCGTCGGTTGCTACTGAAAAGGGCAAATTGTTTGCTTTGCTGTAATCTGTATTTATGTAGGCTACAGAGTAGGGCGCTAGGCCATTCGCACACAAACCTGGGCTTTATAGTTCGGCCACACATCATCCCCTTAGCTATGGGCGAATCACAAAATATCTCTCGGTCCACCTTCACACCGCAGTCTACACCCCGGTACTTTACTTTACAGCATGGTAAACCTTACACAGCTCAGCAGCGGATATTTTGTTATCGAAAGGCAACGTACCTTCTCGAAAGAAAAAAAATTAGCGAAGAGATACCTGCGGCACCGTCTGTTACTTTTATGCTTCTCTGTTCCCGCATGTCTTTCAATGACAGCTTTACCCTGACTGCTTATGTCAAAATCACAGCGACAGAGAGTGCAGAAGCCATGAAAGGAGTCTCGACTGCTTTTGTCCATTCTGGGTTGAACGACGTCTGAAGTTTTGGCATGTTTTCTTCTATGTGTTAACTTTCTGTCAATGTAGCCAGCAGCGTAGATATGACGTAGCCAGCACATGAAGCCTTGTTTACGTTTTTAACCAATGATATAGGGTTAGAACCTAACCTAAGCCTATCAGATATTTATTTGACACCAATTTTAGCCATTCATTTGTTCCAGCTAAATATTCTAGAGCACGCTCTTTAGGCCCAGTGCAACTCCAAAAAGGAGGACAAATATGCGTCCTGCTTGATGCTGCGCCGGACGCCGGACAGGGCATTGAAAATCCGGACTGTCCGGCCTAAATCCGGACGTCTGGTCACCCTATCTCCAGCTGAACTAGTAGGGTAGGGTGCTAACACCCATCTCCAGCTGAACTAGTAGGGTAGGGTGCTAACAGTCATCTCCAGCTGAACTAGTAGGGTAGGGTGCTAACAGTCATCGCCAGCTTAACTAGTAGGGTAGGGTGCTAACAGTCATCTCCAGCTGAACTAGTAGGGTAGGGTGCTAACAGCCATCTCTCTAGCTGAACTAGTGGGGTAGGGTGCTAACACCTTTGAACAGCGCCATCTCCAGCTGAACTAGTAGGGTAGGGTGCTAACATGCCGCAGATTCAGTGCCCAAGGAGAACACATGCTGATAATTGCATGCATGCTAATGACTTGTATGCACCATGAGTCACGTCTGATAAAGAGTGCCTGCTAAATGAATAAATGCAAAATATCAGACCAGACAAAAGCTGAACCTGTGCTGGTATACTTACATAAAAGGGAATCACTGCCACAAAAGATCCTTTTAGGAGAACATCATTGAAGAGAACAGAAAATTAAAGTGAAGGAAAACAGGTACATTTACTTCTACAGACGAGGGAAGAGCCATCCAGAAGGGGTTAATTCTCTGTCTGATTTCTATGTCCCACCTTCTCCATTTTGATAATGAAAATTCCTTCCCATCACTGAATTACCCCAACACCACGCAGCCTGCAAATTGAATTGGTTAATGGCCAACACAGAAGTGCTCAGAACACACCCCAGAGGCACTTAAGGTGTGTGTGTGTGTGTGTGTGTGTGTGTGTGTGTGTGTGTGTGTGTGTGTGTGTGTGTGTGTGCGTGAATGAGTGTCTGCATGAGTGAGTCTGTGTGTGTGTGCGTGTGTGTGTGTGCGTGTGTGTGTGTGTGTGTGTGTGTGTATGTGTGTGTGTGTATGCATACAAACTTGTTTTACATCTACGACTTTTGTTCTCTGCTTTTCTTTTTAATGTCGTGTGAGGTGAGGTGAATTTTGTGAGCTTGTTTTAAAACAAGCAGTCAGTGAACCGAAGATATGTGAACAAAATGAGAGAATGAGGGGAAAGACAGCGTAAGAATGAGAGAGAGAGAGAGAGAGAGTGAGAGAGAGAGATGAAAAGAGAAGTGGTTTTGTTCAGGCATGTCACATGTTCCTAGTAAGGTGTCTGCCGCGGGTTCCGCTGAGATGTACCTTCCCGAGGTGCAGCTAAGGCAATTAAATTGCTACAGGTCACTTCTCAAATGAAACAAAAACATCTGAGAAGTTCCAGGAAGTTTCAAACTAGGTTATTCATTCTCTTTCTTTCACTCTCTCTCTCTCTTATCTACCCCTCCCCCAATTCCGTTGTGGATATCAAAGCCCTCTTATAATGTTGACACTTTGGGGGGGGGGGGGGGGGGTGGAAATGGGGGGTGAAAGCAGAGTTTGACTAATGCGGTGGATGTTTGCTTGTGTCACCTGTACAAACAGACTCACGGTGGCAGCGATGGCGACGGTGAGAGGGGGCTGTGGGAGGCCGAACAGCACCGCGCCGCACCGAGGCAGAGGAGTTAATAAGGCGACTAACGGCTTAAACAGAACCGCACCCAGAGAGAAGAGGCCCCACGAGGCTGTTTTTCTGCTTCCATTGACAGCCGAGCAGCACGGAGATAATGCCGTCTTACACACACACACACACACACACACACACACACACACACACACATACACAAAATTACACATTCACTTATTCAAATACACACTACTTCACGAATCATGGACACACACACAATTCCACATACACGTATTGACACACACACACACACATTCAATCATGGATACTCACTCACACACAAATACACATATACACGCACACAAACATACACAATTAAAATTACCCATACACTTATTCACTCACACACTCACACACACACACACACACACATGTCCCAATTATGGGGCCAGCTGTTCCTAAAGCTCACAGTCCCTTTGGGAAATGGAAATCAGTCACCTGTGAGACCCCCATTTCACAGAAACTCTCTCTCTCTTCTTCTCTTCTCTGAGAGAGAGGCAGTGGGAAGTCGATTAATTAATATCTTGTTTGTTTATCTTTCCTTGATTGATTTCTCCAGAATATACAGGATTTACTGGCAGAGTTAAAAAAAAAAAACAGCCACATTTAAAAGCAGATGACACATCAAGAGAAATCTGAATGAGCAAGAGGTCTTTCATGTTTCCACATTTACATATGATTACTATATCAAAGACAACTTGCAAGTAAGGTATACACCATCAGTATGTATGTTTTCTGGTAACCGTTATATTTTCCTTTGGCTTTACCATGCTTTGATCTAGCAGTTAAGCCTCCTTAGTAAAATGCACATACATACATGTACACACCACGTACATGTACATAAATGGGCATGTCACTAACAATAAAACCCTGAGCTTAATCCTACTTATAATTCCTCATGCATGGACTAACGTAAGAAGCACACTAACCCGATCATTTAAGAAAGGAACTATCTAACCAAACTAAATAAAAAGGTGGTATCACAAAGCCTGTCATGCACATCCTGAATCTCCAGTGTTCTTCCTATCAGGGTGACGTCGTAGAGGGTATGACACACTACATCTGTTCTCAGATCAGTGGCCGGGGGTGTGTGGTGGAGAGGCGGCCATCTTAGCTGAGCCCCTTAGGTGCCTTGGACCCAATCGAGCTAACAGGCACCCGCTGAATCCTGCTTACTTTCATTTCCCAAAACCTATTTGTCTTCCTACAGTAACCCTGAACAGCTCCAAAGATGTAATACCATAAAAGCATGCAATCAATACGCCCCGAAAAGGTACTCCCATTTATTATTTTGATGGAGAAAAACCTAAATAGCCAAACAGCGCAGAATGTGTGTGTGTGTGTATGTGTGTGTGTGTGTGTGTGTGTGTGTGTGTGTGTGTGTGTGTGTGTGTGTGTGTGTGTGTGTGTGTGTGTGTGTGTGTGTGTGTGTGTGTGTGTGTGTGTGTGTGTGTATTTGTGTGTGTGTGTGTGTGTGTGTGTGTGTGTGTGTGTGTGTGTGTGTGTGTGTGTGTGGGTGTGTGTGTGTGGTGTGTGTGTGTGTGTGTGTGTGTGTGTGTGTGTGTGTGTGTGTGTGTGTGTGTGTGTGTGTGTGTGTGTGTGTGTGTGTGGGGGGGGGGGGGAAATGAGGATGAGTATAAAGTTAAATGAGAGAAAACTTAGTAAGTGCACGTGTTTGTGTGTGCCTCTATTACAGAAACAAATTGATAACATTTCTGAAAGAGACATATTTAGCACAAAGACACACCATCCTTTTCTGTCTTCCTCAGGTGCAGTGTCATGCCATCACCCTTGACTCTCCCTCCGCCTACCCTTGCTGCTGAGCTTCAGTAGCACCAGCCATCCACTAGATGGCAGTGTTTGGAGACCAACTCACATTCTATAGCACAGCATCAGTGGTAACGCAGCACGGCATCTCATGAGAACGGACATGCGCATACATCTCTTACACTCCAGGGAAAAAGCTCACGTTTTTCTTTTTAACCGAAGAATATGTATATCATTCATTTTGAGCAATACATAAACATAAACACACACACAAACACACACACACACACACACGCACAGACTCAGCTATGCACATGAAGATCAATCTCAGCACTCTATTCCTTGCCCTCCCTAGTAGACTACAGGTGGCTGCTGTTGATTCAGTCTGTACACCAGGTGTGATTTTGCCATAGTCTCATTTCTCTGAGATTTAACAAGTACTTCAATTTTCTCATGAGTGCGCGGAAACAACACACTTCAGGGCCAAAATGACGATTAGAAGATAAACATGTTGTTTCCCCCCTATCGTACAGTTATTTACTCTCTCTCTCTCTCTCTCTCTCACTCACTCACTCTCTCACTCACCCTCTCTCTCGCTCTCCCCAGTAGTTTACAAAAAACCTCCCTACAGCCTTATCAGTTATTAAATTGCGATTTGGGAAAACTCTCTCTTTCTCTCTCTCTCATCCTCTTTCTTTCTCCAAAACATTAAACCGAGCAAGCTTCCCTGGCATAGTTTTCACGAACAATACAGCAACAAATCTTTTTTTTGTTGAGATCCAACAAATCCAACAAGCTGAAAGGGAAGACCATAACAGTAGGATCGTGTTCATTTCTTTTATGACTAAATATACTTGTGTCTATGGCTAGGGTCAGGGTTACACAAGAAGATGACGAGACAGTATCGACATAATTTAACACTAACTGTGACTATATCAACATGCAATATTGCTTAGAAAAAAAGAAGGAAATCCTGACTTCCCAGTTCAAATCG
Organism: Clupea harengus; assembly: GCF_900700415.2. Taxonomy (NCBI): domain Eukaryota; kingdom Metazoa; phylum Chordata; class Actinopteri; order Clupeiformes; family Clupeidae; genus Clupea; species Clupea harengus. The sequence continues at coordinate 8,094,673 of NC_045171.1, forward strand.
GACGCACTATAATGTTTCATTAACCTTTCAACTATTTTACAGAAAGCTAACATTAAATAATGATAACATTAACACCACATTGGGAGAAAGAAACAAACTAATGTTTGGTCCAGTTTCGGTATAATGAGGCTGGGAAAAAACTAGGTAAGAATACCGCAAACCCTAAACAACATTAAACAACATTAAGCCAACAGGTAAGGTGCTGGTGTTATATTATGTAGGTCGTGTTTCATAGCCAAACTGAACTCAGAACGGCAAAGGTAATGTAGGATTGAGTAAAAAAATTGCTGACAAAATTACCACTACTGTAGGGGAGAGGGTACAATTTTAGAAAATCATTCCAGTTGACATTTTTCCCTTTCTCTCTCTCACCCCCCCCACAAGTAGCAACACATTGGGACGCCGCAGGCTAGAAAACGCAGAGCTATAAATGGCTGATTTGAGGTTGGTGAGCCACAATCAATTTCCAATCGATAAAGCATTTCAGAGCCACACGCATAACCATTAAGGAATATGTAAAGGAATCAATGGAACTGTTAATAGCACATCCCTGAAGTACTGTCGGCAGATGCATGTGATGCACTCAACTTCCAAGATAAGTATGACAGGGAAATCAAGAGGGGGGGCATTTTCCTAAGGAGGAGACCTGTCAGCACAGGCAGGTTGTAGAGTCAAGGGTGAATTGATTGTGGACAGGTCGTCCAGGTTAAACAGCCATTACAGGACACAAACAGATGACAAACAGACCAAATACAAACAGACAAATAAACCAACCAACCAATACAACACAAGTGACAGAATAAGTACTGCCACTGATGAACACGGGGTTTAGTCTGGTGACCAGGTTAAGAGAGTAGGTATGGAGTTTAACACGGCACAGGAAACCAAAAACAGACCATAGCATATCTGTGGTATATGAATGATTGGGTAATACTTCACTTGAACCCTGGTTTCCAAGACTAACATAACCATGTCATAATCCTGTCATAGCAGATGTCATGCGTTGTCATCATAAATAGTTATAACAATCCGTGTTCAGTGATGTAAAAGTGTCATGCCAGCATAATCGGCGTAATTGTCATGACTATATGATACTATGACAGCTTAATAACATGTGACATGAAGCTATTATGGCACTACATTCAGACAGCTGTCTACCAGTAATGGCAACACGACTGTCAGGACTCCAGCCATGATGTGCAGTCTGTGCACTGTTCTGCCATGTGTTTCTGTTTCTGTTTTGTCTGACATGTGCTTGTATTGTTCCATGTGTTTCTGTTTATGTTTTGTCTGACATGTGCTTCTATTGTTCCATGTGTTCATGTGTTCTCTGCCCCTCACTTGTGCCACGTGTCACTTCCTGTCATTCTTAGTTTGCCTCTATTTTCTGTGATCAACTGTGTCCCGTTGTGTGTCTCATTATGTGTGATTACTTTGTGTATGTATACCCTTTTATATATATACCCTCTGTGTATTGTTTCCTTTGTTCTTTGTTAGATAGTTTTTGTTAGATATGTTAGATCGCCTTTTGCCTTTGTAACTGGTTCCTGGATTTTGCACTCTGGTTTTTGCCTACTTATTTCTGTTCCCGTTTTGTGTTCTGCAATCCCTCAGTTGTAACCTTCATTCTTTCTTTTATTCCTTTGTATTTCTTCCCTACCCAGCACAGTGAACCAATCACCCGCAGCAGTGTCTGACCTGACGCACCAGGTATGAAGAGGCTTGGAACCAATTAAGAACACATTCATTTCCAGGTATCCTGGCAACAAATCGCCACTGCACAAGAACCAGCATGAAATAACTAATCTGCCCCGAAAAAAGAACGCGGCGATCTTTAATCGATTCCATTTTTGTCAGACTGAAAGGGGGTTGGGGAACGGGGGGGCGCAAATGATTTCATTCATCAGAGAAATATTGTAAGTTGTCCAAATGCTGGTGCCAAATCAGCATCCGCCTGAGAGTGAGACGGGGGGGGGGGGAGAGAACCAGGAAGGAAGGAAAGAAAAAGAACCATTAGGCTGTCAGGTCTATCTCAAAAGATCCATCTATTTTTTTTACATAAAATATACATATCCCGAATCTTTCATGGTATTTTGGGATTTTTTCTCTACACCGAAATATTGTGCAATGCTGCGTATTACACCATTTAGGATGTGTTATACTGAACAAATATGAACTATTGTCTGCAGCTCTAATGTATACTAATGTGTATGACGGAGGAAGATGAGTAAACACACACTTTAAAGCAGCTGCACATACTGAGGCACAAATCTTGTGTGGGGGGGGGCTGGTGAAGTGAAAGGATGGCACAATGAATAATATTCAAGTCAGAACATTTTTATTATTCTATGTTTTAAAAAGCAATATGAGGTTCCGGAGCTATCAGAGAAATAATATGCATAATGGTAAGACTGTCTTGCATAAAAAAATCATAATAGGTCTATCAGAATACCTCATTGAGACCAGAAGTGAGATTCATCAGACACCCCAAGAAAAAAACATTTCTTCTCTTCTATCCACCTGGCCTTTTCTTCCACCTCTTCCTCTCCTCTCTCCTTCCTTCCACTTTAAAGGCCTACCCACTGTCTTTCATTCTATTCACTGTTTCCTTGAATAAGGAGACTGTGCTTTATGATTAGGCACACCATGACAACAGTTCGTTTGAGTATTTTCCATTCGCAATGAAGAGGTGTTTTTTTTTTTGATTGTTTGTGTGTGTGTGGATATGGGTGTGTGAGGCAAATGAAAGGTGTGATACAGACATCAGTGTGTGTGTGTGTGTGTGTGTGTGTGTGTGTGTGTGTGTGTGTGTGAGGAGCTATGAAGATGAATGAGCTTTATTATCCTGTTAGATGCTGAGGGCTGCGGGTTCAAAGTCAAAGGATGTAGACGTAGCGTCACGTCTTTTTATCTCACCTTTCATAGACAGCAGCAGACTGTTCATTTCTTCAGATAGAAGTCAGACAGGTCTCATCCTCCTTCTCTGTCTCTCTCTCTCTCTATCTCTCTCTCTCCCTCCCTCTTTCTATCTCTCTCTTCCTCCTATGCAGTATGAATCAGATCTGTTTTCAGATTTTTCCTCTTTAACACATCAGTAGGGTAAAAATGATGAGGGTTGGGGGCTTCACACCCATCATTTCCATGGTAACATGAGGCTCTTCCCCTGTCTGGATGCAGCTCCGTTAATGAGGCTCTTCCCCTGTCTGGATGCAGCTCCGTTAGCCTGTTTTGTTCTCCTCCTCATAAACAGGAAACCCATTTTTGGCTTTCCTCTTTGTGGTGAACAGGCCTGAGAGCCTCTTCAAGAGCAGCACAGGTGGTTAATAGGAGCAGCTAAGGAACAGCTAAGGAACAGCTAAGGAACAGCTCAGCATCAGCGCACATCCCAGTGAGGCGGTGGGGTTCTAACCACCAAACACACATGTACACAAACAATTTATAGACAAATACACACACATACACACACACACAAACATACCTGTATTCATGCATGCAAATAAATATACACACATAAATGCACACACACACACACACACACACACACACACACACACGCATGCACACATGAGCACAGACATACACACACACACACACTGACACAGACATGTTAATCGATAGCCACTGTACACCCCCAGCATCTAGTAGACAGACACAAACCATGACAGCTACGACTTCAATGCGGGGGGAGGGGGGGGGGGGTATTTCTAATCTCAATAAACTCTCTCCTGTCAGGAGCTTTGTGCTCCAGGCCCTGAATTTAAAGCGCTCACTGCAGATGCTAAAGGTGACAGGGACTCCGCCAAGGCCTTAAAGCAGCCACGAGCCACAGCCATACCCTAAACATACAGCTAGTGAAAACGCCAAACCTGGAGAGGCCACATCTATACAAGGACGAGAGGCAATCCATCATCGTATGACAGCACACAGGGGGCAGTCCAGAATCTCTCTCTTTCTCCTTATAGTCCCCCTCTCTCCCTCTCTCCTTCTCTCTCCTCCTCCTCCTCCTTCTCCTCCTCCTCTCTCCCTAGCTCTCATTTCTCACTTTATGTAAGTTGCATGTTCCTCGCCCCATGCCTGTTTTGTGCGTGCTGTTATTGGTGGCGCTATCTGACACGCGCTCCGCGCCGAGGGAGGCAGATAACGCGTCGCAGCGGCGGCGTCTGAAATTGAATTCGCCCCGAACGTGGCAGTGATGAAGTGCTTTTCATACCTGCCGCAATTGTCTCTATCACGCATCCTGTCCGAGCTTATTAAAGCCGCGCCGGTTGCCGCCCGCCGAGAGACCTCATCATTGTGCATTTAAATAACACAATTGGCAAACCAAATTCACCTTTTCTTCAAAAAATGGAGGGGGGGTGGGTAGGCTTCTGCCTCACTTGCGAGGCAAACATCAGAGCGAGCGGTAATGAGGCTGTTTCTCAGTGTATGCCTTCGCCTCTCTCTCACTTCTTTTCATCCTCTTTACTCCCAACCATTCCTCTTCTCTCTCTCTCCGCCATTCTATCCCCCCTGAACCCTCTGACTCATGCAGTTTGAGCCCCTACATTCCTCCTTCCCCTCTCTTATTCTCTAGGCTTCATATTTTACCCACACACACACACTTTCTCACCCTCTCTCTTGCTGCTCTCTCTCTCTCCCTCTTCCTCTTATTCCCCTCTCTCTCTCTCTCTCTCTCTCTCTCTCTTCGCGCCCTGTATGTCTTCCTCTCCCCTCTGCACTCCCGCAGGCCAGGTTTTAATAATAGGATAAAGTGCAGTAAATTGATCCAGCCTCACAGGCATTGGGAGTGAGTCAATAAGAGCGAGCGCGGCCCTCACTGCTGACTCACGTTCACACACAAACACCAGCCCATCGCTGCCTCAGGGGCCGGGGCCAAGAAAAGAAGTGAGAGAGAGAGAGTGGGATAGAGAGTGAGGGAATGAAGAAGGGGGAGAGAGAGAGAGAGAGAGTGCACAGCCTCCCAGCCAAGTGGAAAAGAAGAGACCCACCATGGCATGGGAGCTGGTGAGGGTCATTTCAATCATAATTCTATTTCTCTCTCTCTCTCTCTCTCTCTTTCTCTCTCTCCCTCTGAATTATATTCTCCTCTCTCCTCCTCCTGTACACATGCACATTCCATTCCGCACGGGGGCTCCTTGGTGCTAAGAACAAGCTAGCGCCCTTTGTCCGTCCGTCCGTCGGTCCGTCCTAGGAACACTTTCCTTGTGGTAGACTCCAGCTCGCACAAATATTGATGTATCGCAGCGTGGAGTTCAGGAAAATAAGCCGATCACCGATCTTTTAAACTCTGACTCATGTCTCAAGCCCTCGCAGTGGAACTCAACAGATGGGTGCAGGGAAGACGGGAGACAAAGAATTCGATCCGAGCAGAATAACTTCATCACACACTTGACAGGGGATCAGGCAAGACAGCGTGTGCATACTGGAGAACGAGGGCCAACATCGACTGACATCTTGTGCCGTCACAAAACCCATTTTAGTGTTTAACCCTCATGCTGTGTTCGCAACATGGTTACACTTGTTGTGGTTCTGGTCAGAATCGGCCAGCATGACATAAATGTTAATAATGCTTTTTGTAAACATTTGATTTTGACTTATTTTGATTTTAATCTTTCTAAAGATGCAAATAATATTTTTTAACAATTATATATATATGTCATTTCTAGTGTCCAGTCTCCTTTTAATGATGTTCTATCACTGTTTTATTCAAAATAAGTGAAATTCACAATCCACATATTTTAGCATACACACAACTAGTGCAAATCGAAATCTCAGGATTATCAGTGTTTTGTATATTTAACAATGTATTTAACAATTAATACATATTTAAAATATGCACAAAATATAAATCATGAAATCTGTGATTTTACAACATAAGGACTCTTTGGTCAAAAATGACTGGTGTGATTTATGACGACCCAACTGACAACGTTAATTTAAAGTGACTGTCATTTTTGACCGGCGACAACAAATGTAAAATGCATTGTAAATGTAAAAAAATAAATGAAAAAAAAAACATTCTTACTAAAACTAATTTCATCCATTCATGTCAATAGAGTGAAGGTTGTCCTGAATCCTCGTGAGTTTAAGATGAAAGAAAAGATTATTGTTATCAAATTGATCATTGTTATTATTGATTGTTATCAAAGTCTGAAGATTCAAAACGTTCATTTTTGACTGGAACACAACATGAGGGGTTAAAAGTTGTGATTTACTAAACTGCAGCCATGGGCATCAACCACACGCTGTGAGGTGAAAGGGGTGTTGCTATTTTTCACACTTGTGCTGCTTCACTGCATGTGTATTCATGGGAGAGTGTCTCTAAAAGCATCAAGCGCTGGATGCTGGAGACGAGGTGGAGTGACAGGCCAATGTGATTTATCAGGGCCGGCAGAGGTGAAATCTCTGTCATCATTTATCACCCTTGAGCAGCTCGTCTGAAGAGACTTGACACAGACGAGGACTGCTGCTTGGACAAGCGACAGAGAGAGAGACACACACACTTGAATAGAGCTTCTTTTGAATTTAAATTTAAATTTGAGAGAGAGAAAGCAAGAGAAAAACAGAGCGAGCGAGAGCGAGAGAATGAGAGAGAGAGAGAGAGAGCAGACAGGATTCGTGTGTTACTGTGGTTACAGATGCCAACTACAGTATATATTTCTAAGTTATCATATACACTTGATCTTAAAAACTTTGATGTATCATGCTTCACCTACTAGGGAGAGACTAACAGGCAAACAGACTAACAGGCACGATTATATTTCAATCAAGCATGTTTCAAGCATTTTGAAGCACATGTATGTCTCTAATTGGACAAGGGTTATTACATTTCCATAGTGATGTGTTTAAAATGGGTTATTTAAACAACAATGTACTTTGCGGGTTATCGTAAATATACCATTGTTATGGATGTGGTTGGCTGACTATCTTTCACAGCCACTTAACAAGAGTTGTCCACAACTTTATCCACAACCAAAAACAGTTCAACTTCACTGCCCAAAATGTCAAGTTGTTCATTCTATTATACACCATGGTGGAACCCAGTGCCTCACAATGGGGACTTGTAATCAGCCGTCTTATAATAAGAAGACTTGCGTCTGTAGTGTTTTGATGAGTTGGCACAAGTCCAGTACTGAAAAGTTTGAAGCTATATTTGTAGTAGTTTAATGGACCATATTGACTCATTTATTCGGTATTCCTTCAATTAGCTTCTCTGTGACATCTATTTGTCCACGACTTCTCCACAATTTGGTGTTTCATGTGGTGTGCACACAGATAACAGATTTACATGGTAAACATCAAGAACAATGTGGAAAATCCTGTGTCCTTAGAGCAGTCCAGGAGAACACATCCTTGTGTGTGTGTGTGTGTGTGTGTGTGTGTGTGTGTGTGTGAGTGTGTGTGCGTGTGCGTGTGTGTGTGTGTGTATGTGGTGTGTGTGTGTGTGTGTGTGTGTGTGTGTGTGTGTGTGTGAGTAAGGGAAATATAAAAAAGGTAAGTGAGTGAAAGAAGGAGAGAGTCTGAGAGAGAATAAAAAGGTGTGAGCAATGTAAGAAAAAGTTTTGTCTGTGTGTATATCGGAGAGACAAATTCTCTCTGTGTGTCTAAGGGTGTATCTCTAAGAGTGTGAGTGAGAGAAACAGAAGAGACAGAGAGAGAGAGAGAGAGAGAGAGAGAGAATGGGGTAGTGAGGGTGAGAGGAGTGTTATTCTCTCTCTGCGCTCACCTCCTTTGCCCTCTCAGTGAGTAATCTCTGCACACCTTAGTATTCTGGACAGGTAGGGTACCATCTCCCATCGAGTCCACCCTGTCTGCAGAGTCCAGCACACCACCCCCCACCCATCCGTGCTGTCTGGACACCTCGACTCAAAATGCTCTTCTGAAAGCACAAAATGTCTCCAGAACTCTTTCCACAACATCCTGACAGGCTCACCTTATCGTTCACAACAACAGCAACAAACAAACTGCAGCAACCAAATACAAAGGATTCTTTGTGTGGCAGAGAAAACAAAATCATCTCCACACCTGTCTTGGACAGCATCAATTTTTCATTTTTTTTAAATAAATAAACAAAACACAAAAACAAACAAACAAAAAAACGTCTTTAGTGTCAAAAACGTCTGGAGACTTAGTCTTCTTAGTCTTGCTAAGGTTGTGTTTTTTTTTCTATTCGTTTTCAACAAAGACCATCACCATTACTCTTCCAGGCTTTTTACAACCCCATTCCTTCATGGTTTTAGTGTAAAAGGCTTCAGCAGCAGACAACAGCATTATGCTGACAGCTATAAACATTTCATCCTTTTTTTTTTCTGTGTAAAACTTCGGCTGATGGGGATAAAACAGACTGGAAGCTCACGGTCATCTCATCACCTGCACAAGACTGTAATGTTAGCCAACCCAGGGCTTTGGGTTTCATTCAGATTATTTGTATGTAGTGAGTAAAAACATGTAGTGATACAGGCCAGGCATAACAGGATATTTGTTTCCCTATGTGCACTTAGACACCCCGAGTGAGGAGGGCTTTGACTAGCTATCAAATATACTCTGAAAGCTCTTTTGCAGCCTGGGATCCAGTAACACAAGAGCAAAGGATGACTACATAGGCTGCCTTAATAGACTCCCTTCAATGACTGAACTCGCAAACAACAAATAAACCAGATAACCATGTCCCTACTGCATCAAGTAGACCCTCAAATCCAGAGACAAACATTCTTATTTTCATTCATCGCTTTTTAAAAACCACTCAGGGTCCAGCATAGTCCTTAAAAGCAAGAACATTCACATGTACTTGCTAAATAATACAGAAAAATATGGGACACAAAAAACATAACAGAATCCAGCGCTCAAGCAACTCTGATATGTGCCACATTCGTCTAGGCAGCAAATATCCATTCAATTTGTGGCGATGTCAGTTCCTACACTGAGTGTCAGCAAATGTGTACAGCCTCTCTCAGAGTAAGAAAGTGCAGCCCGAGCAACAAAAGCATGTCAAGGCAGCACACTCCCCAAACACCGTAAACAAAGAGTTCCAAACGCAGAACTGAGGGGGATCAGGTTTTACAGTCCCTGTTGCTTTACACAGCACATTACAGAGTTCTATCTGGGACAATTTAAAGTAGAAGATCTGCCAAAAAAAAGAAACGTGTGTGTTTTTGTGCGTTAACACAAATCCACAATAGTCACCCACCAAGCAACCTGGGGAAGGAACTGAAATGCATTATGGGAGCCTATTTTCATTTCTGTTTAATTCCTGTGGTTTCTGAGGGTTGCGTTCCCTGGTTGCATGTACTGTATGTCACTAAACCCACAACATAAATCCCTGCCGCACGTTGATGGCGGGTCTTATCTCACCTCTTCACAGTGGGTTTACCATATACAGACATTACATATAGCTGCTATATCATATCAGTTAATTAATGGCATCATCTGATGGTACAACGCAAGTAGTTCACCTCTGTGGCTCAGAGAAGCCATTGAAAGGTGGTATGTGTCAGTGGCCCAGGTTGCACACACACTCACACACACACACACACACACACACACACACACACACACACACTCTCACTCTCACACACACACACACACACACACACACACACTCTCTCTCACACACACACACACATACATACACACACACACACACACACACACATACACACACTCTCTCACACACACACACACACATACACACACACACACACACATACAGACACACACACACACACAGGGCACAAGGATGTGTTCTCATTCTCACTTAAGAGGTGGTCAGTCGGGGGGCAGGCAGGAGGAAGTGACCTTTAGCATGCGTCGGCTAGCCCAGGGCCGGCCAAGCCGTGGCCAGATCCGATATGATTCGATGCCCAAACCGAGTGCTGACGTCCAATTGCCACAGGTGACCTTTTCAAAGCCGGGACTGTCACCGCACGATAGATTAATCTCACTAAAACTCAACGCTTCAGCATGGAGCAGATCGCATGCTATAAGGCTGCTGACCTTTTCTCTGAATCTCTCTCCCTCTTCCTCTCTCTCCCTCTCTTTTTCTCTCTCTCTCTCCCTCTCTCTCCCCCTCTCTCAAAACCAATCATAATCCTGTCTAGTGCATCCCCATCTTTGTCTGTTTAGTAGTATGTTTGTGTCTGTGTGCTGGGAGGTGGGAGGTGGTAGAGTTTGTTTTTTGTATTCCTCCTGTCATTTGTCTGATAGGAAGAGTGATGAGAACATGCCCAGCATGATGGTAAGCTGTGACACATTTTTTGTTTACTTAGACACCTCATGAGGAATAAAATAAATAAAAGTTAACATTTCATAAAAGTCTGTTATATAAAACAAGAAAAACAAAGGGAACGAACAGAGGAAAATGAAGCGTTTCTCTTCCTCACACCTCCTCACACACAAACTGCGTTGTCTACTTGTACTGATGCCTTAAGAAACACTGTCTGATCTCCTTCGCTCTCTTCTTCTCTTTCTCTTTCTCTCTCCCTTTCTCAGCACACAGTCAGTAACTAGTTTCACGCCCTGGCCGTCGGGTATTATGAGAGAAAGAAAAAAGGGAAAAAATAATAAGAAAAAAAAAACAACAGAGGAAGCACATAACATCTGAAAGAAGGCAACAATAACTTTTCTTTGACCATAAATAGAGTCCAGCTTAGGGGAGTGGCCTTTGAAGCGCATGGCGGAGCAACAGCGAGATCTCATGAGAAAACTCAGGGAGTCGAGGACGAGATGAAGGCGACGAGATGCACCGTTCAAAGCAAACGGCGAGGAAAACCATTCCCGCTCTCCCTCGCTCTCTTTCTCTTCCACCCCCTATTCCACTTCTCTTTCTCGCTCTTGCTCTCCCTCCCTCCATCCCTCTGCTTCCTTGTTCAGTTAAAACCCATACCCCACAAACACTCCAGGGAATGCCCCTTCAAAGGGTCAAAGGTGAGCGCTGAGTCCAGGAAAGGGAGGACCGCAGCTTTGAAGCCGAGAGCGAGGGATTGAGAGAGGCAGGAACACCAGCAGCACCAAGGCACAGACCAAATGGGAGAGAGGGAGAGAGAGCGAGAGAGAGAGAGAGAGAGGGAGAGAGAGAGAGAGAAAGAGAGGGAGAGAGAACACTTTGGCTCAGCACTTTTTGTTCAATTCTGTTTTAACATTTCATGTTTTACAAGAAAGCAAAAAGAAAAAAGAAAAAAAAGTTTCTTACTTAAGCAAACTTCACTCCAAGTCCTGCCATGGTCATGAAAAGTGGTAAGGAAGGGGGGAGTGGTGTGGGGGTGGGGGGGGGGGGGGGGGGGGGTGAGGAAAAAGAAAGGAAAAAAATGATGACAGCGTGGGAACTGAACGTGAGGTGATCAGCTTTATGAAAAGCAATTTGGGTGAAAGCAGGCAGTACACGGAGAAACTTAATTTCACTGACGGCTGTGGAAGGCTGACCCACAGGTTAAACATCCATCAGCTCGAGATGGCTGTAATCAAAACTGCAGCGCCACACCGGGACCCACTCGCCCACCTACTCAATCAACAACAGCACACTTTAAATATTAAAAATGTCCTCTCCGGGCACCTATCCTTCCTGTGTGAGTGGGGGTGGGGTGGGGGTGGTGGGGGAAGGGTTGGGGTGTGGGTGTGGGGAGGCTACACGGTTAATGGATTCAAGAGAAAGTTGTTCTGTCCCACAGGAGAGTGGATTGGAGATGCTGTCCCAGAACATAACGTACTTGCTGGAGTCCCAAAGCGTAGTCTAAGCCAGTATGTGATGAAATGGATATTTTTCAGAATGACGCAAGTCAAGTCAAATGAAATGCAAACATCAGATTACACCAGACTGAAATCTGATTGGGTGCATTTCTCAGAAAATCATTGATACATTTATTGTAACGCATGCTTTCTGTTCAAACATAAATGATCTCATGTAGTTCATAAAAACACTTCTACCTAGCAAAGGCTCGGTGATGGGACCACTTCTCTTTGCCATTTACACCACTTCGCTGGGCCCTATCATCCGCTCGCATGTTTTTTCCAATCATTGCTATGCCGATGATACTCAACTGTTTCTGTCTTTCCCTCCTGAGGACACCACTGTCTCGGCGCGGATCTCGGACTGTCTTGCTGATATATCCACATGGATGAAAAACCACCACCTTCAGCTGAACCTGGCCAAAACGGAACTGATGGTCTTTCCAGCCAAACAGGCCATCCACCACAACATCAGCATCAATATTGACTCCTTGTCTCTTGTTCCATCCAAAACAGCAAGAAACCTCGGGGTCATTATTGATGACCAACTGACTTTCACGGACCACATTGCCTCTGTCTCCAGGTCCTGCCGCTTTGCGCTATTCAACATTCGCAAAATCAGGCCGTACCTAACCCAGTATGCCACCCAGCTGCTGGTGCAAACCTTGGTGAATTCCCGCCTTGATTACTGCAACGCCCTCCTAACGGGCCTGCCGGCTTGCGTGGTGAAACCACTACAAATGATCCAGAACGCAGCGGCGCGTCTGGTGTTCAACCAACCGAAGAGGGCACACGTCACCCCGCTACTCATTGAGCTCCACTGGCTGCCTGTAGCTGCTTGCATTAAGTTCAAGTCACTTATGCTTGCCTACAGAGTGCTTGATGGTTCTGCTCCCACCTACCTAAATGCTCTTGTAAGGGCAAATGTTACACCCAGGATGCTGCGCTCTTCTAGTGAGCGTCGTTTGGCACTGCCGTCTGTGCAAGTACGGCAGTCCAGACTATTCTCATTTGTAGTTCCACGTTGGTGGAATGAACCACCCAGCACTACCAGAGCAGGGGCGTCCCTCTCTACCTTTAAGAAGCTTTTGAAGACCCAACTCTTCAGAGAGCACTTCCCGTCCTAACTGGCACTTCGACTAGTGCGTAACTTGCAATTACAGCAGTTACATTTCTGCACTTCTTTTTTTCTTTTTATTTCATTTTGTTATATTTCTTATGTAAAGTAGTATTTATTTATTTTTACACCAGGTTCTATTGCTCGTAGCTTGAATATTTTCTCCCTTGTACGTCGCTTTGGACAAAAGCGTCTGCTAAATGACTAAATGTAAATGTAAATGTAATGTTCACATGTTAAAGGCTGCTGTGGGCTTACCTATATGCCCCTGCAGTCTGACAACTATAAGCTAGTTAGTTTTACATCCTACACATCAACCCACATTGAGCCTCAAGCACCCTTCTTTCACAAGGGCCACTATGGGCTTACTTTAGCTTTTACTTCATGGCATCAACTGTGGGTTTACTACAGGGACCTCCACCTGAGCTCGAACTCCCACTGGCGCCCCCAGTGGGCCAAGTTTGGCAACCACACCGGGCCAACAGTTTTGCTCCTGTAAACCCCCCGTATTGTATGGCTGGGTAAACTATAGACAGCTATAGAGTCCTTTCCATTTGTCTCACGTGCATTGAAGAGGTGTCCATTAGCCACTTGAAGACAGCTGAAATGGACTCTGGCTTTTGTCAGCGTGCCTCCCGCCGTGTTAGCATAAGCTACGCACACCGGCGCTTATTTCACCTCACGTCTCAGGGAAGAAAAAGGTGGGGGTGGGGGTGGGGGAGGGATTGATTGCTATTTTAAAGCCCGGTAGTATTTTCCTGAGGGTAATCGCTGGCTCTTTCCAAGTAGCTGAGTTTGATGAAGTGGCTGTTTGGCCTGTGCCAGGAGAGAGACAACGGCTGCAGAATGTGGAATTTCGGAAGGGCGGAACGCCGGAACGCCTGGACAAGCAATGCGAAGAAAAAAAAACCCAAGCTGGGATTTGGGGAATAGCAACTGCTGAGCTGAGATGCTCCAGAGACGGTGACGGGGGGTCACTCTCTGCCGCTTTGTGTATTCAGCACGTCAGCGATAAACGGATAGGAATATACTTTTTTAATACGCGGGGAGTGTCCTTACCACAGCTCTCGTGTTTTTATCCGCGCTCAAGTAGTCAGCCGGGGGCACCGAGTGGGCGCATTATTGATTCATGTATTCCCCTGTAAGGCGCCGTAACTTACAGCATGAATTGCCGCGCCGCATTTAAAGCTCTCCCAGGATCTGAAACTGCATTCGGTTGACAATCTCTTCTTTAGCCGTGACTAAAGAAGCGCCGAGACGAAGGGTGGAAGTGGAGTAAAGTGCTTTCGCCGGCATAGGAAACAATTTAAGTGTCTGGACGCGGCCAGTGAAGGACCTTATGGGGGTCTTATCATGTACCTCGGGCTAATTGCTAAACACAGGCCACGTTATTAGTCTTTCGCTCCGTGTCTTAATGGCGCCATCTGTCCACTTCACACTCAACAAGAGAGGAATCACACACTGTGTTATAAACAAACATTATATGGCTACACTCTTAAATACTACAGACTGCTTAAGAGCAGTTTGTGGCCTTGGGGGGGGGGGGGGGGGGGTATTATGGGGAGGGGGGGGGGGGTTATTATGCTTATTAGGCCTCTTTATGTGTATGTGTATGTGTGCTGTGTGCGTTGTGTCTGAGTATGTGTGAGTATGCATGGCTGAGTGTGTGGGTGTCCATTACAGAGATGTTGAGACACACACAGAGAGAAGGAGAGAATGACAGACTGGGAGAGAGAGAGAGAGAGAGAGAGAGAGAGAGAGAGACAGAAACTATGTGCATCTTCTGAACTACAAACCAAACCTGAATATATAGGATATGAAATCAGCATATTTTCCCCCCTAGTCTAATGACTGTCACTCACTCAGCCTCCTGCACACTGTGTAATCACTGGAACAATTGGCCTAACCCTGATTAGCCTAGCTTCTTCACTGGAGCCTGAGACAAGAACTCACTAGGACTGCTGCAGATGCTGAGCCTCTAGTCACACAGTCACTTAATCAGCAACACAGCTGTCCCAAACACACACAAGCACGGGTGCACACACACACACACACACACACAAGCATGGGTGCACACACATACACACACGCGTACACACACAGACAGGCATGCATGCACACATACACACATAAGCACATCATTATTAGTAGTAGAAGTAGTAGTAGTAGTATAACAAGTAGTAGTAGCAGTAGTAGTAGTATTACAAGTAGTAGTAGTAGTAGTAGTAGTAGTAGTAGTAGTAGTAGTAGCTAGTAGTGGTAATTATTATCATTATTGCCAAAACCAAAGACGTGAGTGAGTGACAGAAAAAAACTGTACACTGTCTTGTCCTGTCACAGCCAATGTGTGTAGGATTGAACTCTTAATGCTGCTACCTCACAGCATTAGCTACACTACACACACACACACACACTAAAATGTGTTGGCTACAATTAAATCTGAGTTATAGCCCTAATCCATCAGCAACAATACCACTCATTATCACCCATTACCCCCTCCCCCTCCCTCATGCCTCTCACCAAAAAAGAGGGAAACTTTAATGGCCATTTGCAGGAATGTTACGTCCTATAATTCTTGCTCTCTCTGTTGGTTGTATCGATGGCCGCCGTAATTGCCATTTTACTCATAGCTGATTGATTAGAACATAAAGTACCGGGAGAGGAACAATCATGTCATCTTGACGGATGAGCGCGCTCGATAGCGGGCTTCGGATTCTGCTGATTTCTGGGAATCAATCCCGCCTCTTCCCTCGCCTGGTGACAATCCGGCCCATAACTCACTCTGTGCCTGGGCCGCTCCAGTGGGATCCCCCCCCCTCCCGACATCCACCATCCACCCTATCCCCAGCGACCCCCCCCCCCACTCCCCAAAACACATCAGGCTCTCTGCTCCACTCTGTTTCAACTCCTCTTACAGTGTGTGTGTGTGTGTGTATGTGCATGCACGTGGATGTCTGTCCATGCATGCATCTCTGTGTGTGTGTGTGTGTGTATGTAGGTGCATGTGTTTGTCAGTGTGTATGTATGTGAGTGCATGTGTCTGTGTGCGTACATGTGTATGCAAATGTGTGTGTGTGTGTGTGTGTGTGTGTGTGTGTGTGTGTGTGTGCTCGTGTGTGTGTGTGTGTGTGTGTGTGTGTGTGTGTGTGTGTGTCAAAGGGGGACATGTCTGACGGAGAGCGCCGTTGAGGCCTGTGGGTGCGCCCTCCATGGTGTCAGTGATAAGTGAGCTGGGGAATAGCACAGGGCTGCGTCCGTGCTGGGTGGAGAGGGGCCTTGCGAGAGCAGCATGGCAGGCTTGGCTGGCGCTGCTGACAAACTGCTGGTAATTTTTTAGAGAGCGAGATGGAGGCAGACATGACAGCGGGGCCAGCGGGGCCAGTGGAGGGGCCCCCGAAGCTGCTTAAGGCACGGGGTTACAAAACTGCTACAGACCCACTGAGACCAGAGCAGGCTGGAGAAACAGGGTTCGGGTTCTTTCAGTAAAACATCCGACGATCACTATTCGAATCCTCCATGACACCATGTCATCCAACATCTCCGTGTCATAAAAGTGTTATGGTAGATACCATTAACTGTCACGATGGTTTATGACAAAATGTTTTTAATGTTGGCATTACCATTAAATGTTATAACAGTTGTTGCAATGTTTGGGATTTTCATAGGGCAAGGCTATGTTGGCATCTAATATCATTTGTCAGTAACGTTAGTATGTCTTTAGTGACATATCTTTAATTATTAGCCGTCATAATAAATATTGACAAACTATCTGCAATGGCACGATGATAACAAAGTTCTATACATCTTATGCCAGAGGTTTCAAATTAAGTGTTAGGGAATGTTTCAGAGACTCAGTCTGGCTTTCTGGAATGATGAGGTGCTATCTGGGTCAGCCAAAGAGGTCATCTGGATATTCAATGCAAGCACACCTTGTGGGTACCAACCCACAGATGCACTTCACACAAGTTAAACATTCGCTTCAAACGGACTGCTTAATGCCTCCATATGCAGACGTCTTTCAAGCGCCGGGACGGATCAAAGACGTGACATTTTTTTATTTATTTATTTTTTCTGCCGTTGCAGAAATCACTACTTCCCTTCTCTGCTGGCCTTGATCTAAAGGCTACCAGACACTAAAGCAACTCTTAGTAGAGCTACACTCCAATACCTTTTTTTTTGCTTTGCTGTTTTTCTGATCGAGCAGGGATTATATATTTATAGTCAGAGGCTGTCTCAAAATGCCACACGTGGTGGGAAATATAGAAACAACAGCATCAGTGGATGATTTTCTGCTGCGTCGTCAAAAGTGACTTCTTCAAAGCTCTAGTAAAAAAAACACTATTACGCTATTAATGACTGTATCGATATGACATAATAACGGTTCAAAAGGTCAGTGATCCTAATGCCGTCCATCACTTAGCTGCACCCCCACCCCACAGTCTGTCTG
>NC_045171.1:8116957-8121957 GCF_900700415.2 Clupea harengus
ACGCAATCATCCAAGATAACACACTTTTCTTGGAATGGAAAACATTTAGTTATTTCACTTAATTCTTGCTGATTCTCTCACTTTGTGCGACGGGTTATATTACACACCGCTATGCGGTACATCTTGTTGTATCACAGACAGCAGAGCGTGTGATGCATCAGTCTCTCACTGAACTGTGTATGCAGTGAATGACTATATCAGCTCTCTGCTGGAGCACTGGAGTTAATCATCCACAGTGATTGTGTAGGAAAAGATGCTGATGCAATTCAAGGTCTGTGTAGGTGAATCTTTGTTGTTTATATGCACAACAACATTCCTCTAAGTGCTTCCTGCTATAAGTGATGTGGGTGTCGGTAGGGGGAACATGAATGAAATTGTACTTTAAGATTTTCAGCAAAAACAAATATAAATCAACAGTGGTTATGAGTGGGGTTTTTTTGCATTGTAATGCACCGCTCAACGCAAGTAATGCTTTGAAATGGGGCTCTTGGGTAAGCAGTAAGTAATTGCTGTTTTAGTCACGCGTGCAGCATATATTCCCTTATTACTCCTTTATTCTACAGATACAGATACAGTCCCTTTTCCATTATAGGGAACGGAGACAGCAGGGAGAACACAAGGAACAGTGAGTAGAACGGAACGGAACAGAACAAAAAAAGAAAAGAGTAGAATAGCGGAAGAAGAACAGAAGGAGAAGAACAGAGAGAAAAGACAAAACATACTAGAGATGGCAAAGAAGACCAGAACATTGCCGACTGCAAACCATTTGCTTTCATATTCAATTGAGCAGTGTGTGTTCTCATTGTTGCTGACTGACAAACATAATTTCCGCTGTGCAATAATTAAGGATAAAGATGGTTGCATTCTGATGCTGGACATTAACTGGTGTGTGTGCATGCTTGTGAGATGATGTGTCATCCTGATTGGAAATTTCTTGATATCGACCGTGCGTGTGTGCCGCGCTTGTGCGTACTGTTTTGATGTAGCCTATTAGCCTAAACAATAAATTAGGTAATCTGGCTTTCATAACTCAGTGCCTACCCTCTTACTGACATCACCTCACGTCACTGAAGGAGGGAGAGAACTCTCTAACTGCCTCTATCTCCCTCATGAGCCCATCTCACACAAGCTCATTGGTCTGAGGCTGATGTTGCTGGTCAGAACCCATGTGTTCCATTCAGTGGTGGAATATAACGAAGTATTTTTACTTCGTTACTTTACTTAAGTACATTTTTACGTATCTGTACTTTACTTAAGTAAAAATAATAGTGCATACTTTTTACTTTTACTCCATTACATTTTTTTAGCTATTATCTATACTTTTACTCCGCTACATTTCTACAATATGTGCTGTTACTCGTTACATCTTATGAACATAGTTTCGCCAAAATGTTGCCTACACAAAACTATGGATTGCGTTGCTGTTTTGGAAGTTTAAACCAATCAGGTGGCTCTATCAACTCCAATGATATCAGAGTGCGCGTTTGGCAGCAGCACTAGCGGTGGCTTTGCCTGTTAGACCTGAACATTCAGCCTGACTACTGCCTATTCAACATGGATCCAGAGTCGGCCTGAACTGAGCCCTCTGATATGAGCCACCCTTGGCCCTATTTAAAAGATATGTTCGAGTTCAAAGGCCCCAAGAATGACTCCTGGAGGTTTCAATGCGTTTCCTGTCTCCCTCAAAAAAAGGAGTTGTTAGCCTTCAATAATTCACCCTCAAATTTAAAGTAGCATATCGAGGTAAGCAGAGTGATTGCTATGCTAAGTTAATGTCCCTGACTTTTGAATATTGATATATGTATTTAATTCGTTTACTGACATGATATTATAATGTTATCTAGCGAAATGCATGTTGACATACAGCAATAGCATAAAAAAAACATGATTGGACCTTCATTATATATTTAACGTAGTGGTAAGATAAAGCTGGTAGGTTAGCTATGTCAAGCTAGCGTGCCTTGTTCTGTCCAGTTTTACAATCACATTTGTTTTTCATGTTCCATGTTTCCCTTTTTTACACGTTTACAATGAAATAAAAGATGTAAAGATATCACATGGTGTCTTTATTGGTTTGGCTTAATGGTATTAACTTTGCAAATAATCCCTGGTAGATAACTTGTCATCCTGCAGAATTGTAAGATATAGTGTGAACAGTATTACAGATGGTAGGCACAATAAGTACACCAACCTTTCCAATTAACAAATGTTGTTGCTTATAATTATTACTAGTAGTGACATCTGTAGAGGCATTTATTACCAGTAGCTATTTCTTTATCAAAA
The DNA here is from genome assembly GCF_900700415.2 of Clupea harengus. Taxonomy (NCBI): domain Eukaryota; kingdom Metazoa; phylum Chordata; class Actinopteri; order Clupeiformes; family Clupeidae; genus Clupea; species Clupea harengus. The sequence continues at coordinate 8,119,241 of NC_045171.1, forward strand.
TGGCACAGCCTAGACATTGAGAGACAGCCCATTGCGTACTTTTACTTTTAATACTTAAAGTAAATTTAAAAGTAAGTACTTTTTACTTTTACTTAAGTAGGATTGTTGATGTAGTACTTTTACTTTTACTTTTACTTTTATCTTCCTGGGTACTTGTACTTTTACTTAAGTACTAAACTTCAGTACTTCTTCCACCACTGGTTCCATTGCATCTGTGTTCCATTGCATCTGTCTGCCCTATCCTTGCAGTCCTGGGCTCTGCCATGTCCGTGGGCTCTTGGCTTAAACTCTCCTCTACATGGATCTCTTTCCACTCCAAGGACCCTTTAGTCTTTGCAAATCAGGCTCTAAATGACTCAAATCTGTTTGTAGATAAACATGAAGTTGATAACGGATGACTCCTAAGTCATTCCTAAACTTGTGTGGGCAAAATCTGCATACTTAGTCAAAACTTGCGCCTCAAAGACTGGACTTTGGTGAAGGCCTGTGACAGGATAGCTTGAATACAACCTAACTAAAGCTTAACATACTACACTAAGAAGCTTAAAAAACATCAGTTGGACCATCCTGCGCCTCTCAAACAGTCATACTAAACTAAAGCCAAAGTAGTGGCGTGGGTGGCAGACTGCAGCGCTTTCTCTCCCCCCATCTGAGCAGCTAACTTCAGCCACACAGCCATCCCATCTCCCCTCCCTGACACCTCCAAGCAGGAGAGCCCATCTCATCTCCTCTCCCTGACACCTCCAAGCAGGAGAGCCCATCTCCTCCCTCTGACTCCTCCAAGCAGGAGAGCCCATCTTCTCCCTCTGACACCTCCAAGCAGGAGAGCCCATCTCCTCCCTCTGACTCCTCCAAGCAGGAGAGCCCACCTCCTCTCTCTGACTCCTCCAAGCAGGAGAGGAGGGACTTGGGTGGCCAAGTGGTCTCTGCTGATGGGCCTCAGCTGACTGAAGGATATAACGGAGGTCTCAGTGCAAGCAGAGCTGAGGGTTTGTGTTCGGGATGAGCCAAGGCTGTGAGCAAGCGGCTGCAGCTGCAGCTCTATGCTACAGCATCCAGAAATGTGTGACTCTATATATCCTCTATGTATCTCTCTCTCTCCATCCGTATTCTCTTAATTCTGTTTTCCTCTCTTTTGTCTCGTCTTCATCCTCTCCTCTCATCTCCTTTCTCTCCTCACGTTCTCTTCCTTCTCCTCCTTTCCTCTCTTCTCTCTCCATTTTCTCCTCTGTGGCTCTCCTCTCTCTTTTCTCATCCTCTCCTCATCCTCTCATTCCTTCTTTTCTCTCTTTTTCTCTCTCTCCTCTCTCTCCCCTCATCTCTTTGCTTAGCAGGGATCAATAGCAGACGGAATACAATTACAGGTCTGGACCCTCTCCCTGCATATGGAAATGAATCCGGCAATTTACAGGAAAAGATTCATTTTAAAACAAGACAAGGAGGGCAGAAGAGGGACAGAGTGAGGGGGAGAGAAAGAGAGAGAGAGAGAGTAGGAGAGAAAGAAAGAGAGATTCACTGAGCACAGTGAGATCTGTGAAATGCAAGCACCACCATGGATTTTATGTCAAAATTCAACGGGGCACTTTATGTAGAAATATACAATTGATTATGTTTTACAGTAAAAACTGGGGATATAATTGATGCCCCCTCGTAAAATAGAAGTAAATATAAAAAAAGACAGAAGAAACGGATATCTCTGGTGATCAATAATAAAAATCGTGCCACTCCCCCACAATGACAACACAGTCAAACCATATTTTCAGTGAAGTCAAGCCCATATCTTTAAGCATATGATCTACCACAGTGACTGCAGATACAAGAGACTTCAATCAACTCCGTCTGGAGAATTCACCACGGAAAAGCGTTTGTGAGCCTCTTAATAAAGAGAGAATCCTCAAACTCCCCCCTGCAATTTGCCACTGAATAGTTTCAATCAAATTCCAATCCAGAGCCCTTTTCTCCGGCAGTTCAAAGCTTCCTTTGCCAGGAGTGAAAGAAGAAGAAGGAGAATACAGATTATTTCTCCCCCCCCAGCACTGATGTCTCCTGTGTGAACACAAACCTGCGAGTTCTTAGAAGTCGAAAAGTCACTTATTGTCTGAACTTTCGGTCTGTCTTCTAGTCAAGACACACACGCCCACACCGACACAAACCAACATTCAGACACTCACTCATTCACTCACTCACACACGCACACACTCACACAAACACACACAAACACACACTCACATACGCACACACTCACACACACTCACACACACACACACACACACACACAAACACACACTCACACACGCACACACTCACACACACACACACACACAAACACACACTCACACACACACACACACACACACAGTATGTTACTGAGCAATGACTGATTCTCCAAACCGACTCTAACCCGTGACAGATCAGTGCAGATAGGAAGTGACAGCTATCAGAGAGTCAGCACAACTACACACCTGTGACCAGGTCACGTGCTGAACAGGCAGAGAAGCCAAAAGGTACCAGCACACTCTCTCACCCACACTCTGTAAAACACACACACACACACACACACACACACACACAGAAACACACAGACACACACACACACACACACACACACACACACACACACACACACACACACACACAGAGAGAGAGACACACACACACACACACACACACACACACAGGCAGACAAACTCATAGTTCAAGTTCATACACACACATAC